>NC_091482.1:68244384-68359384 GCF_036971445.1 Narcine bancroftii | reverse complement strand
GTAAGGCAAAAGATTTGTCATCAGGCAGAAATTGCCTGGTGCCCTTTACAGTCAGAGAAAGAGCAGGAAAAGAGAATTCATTCAGAGACACTGAGTGTCCATGGTTTCACCTCCAGCGCTCTCGCAGCCTCTGCAGCCACACAGACTTCAATCTAACCATTGGCAACCTGATCCCTGATCCAAACCTTCAACACGATCAGGAAACTTCAATGCTCAAGGTCCCTCGGAAGCCTCTCCAGCCCTTGGCACCTTCTTGCATCCTGGTTCTGATACCTGTCACCCCTTCATCCAGTCTCGACCCAGTCTGCACCCTGGTGTGAGTTCTTTGACTGGAAATTCCTAGCAGCCCCAATCCTGCATAGGCTCCTTGCATCGAGTCAACAAACTTCCACCACTCTTCTGTCATCACTTATATTCACAAATCGTGCAATGTACACTCAAGATTCATTATGGTTTCCCTCCAAGGTCCTTGATAGTTCCTGCAGGATCTTCCCCATGTCTCCTTCCCCCCGCCACCCCACCCCCCCTCCCTGTCTCATCTTCTTCCCTTTTACCTCTTTCTCCTTTCACAGAGCCAAAATCAATTCTCACCTTTCCTCTTATCTAATTAGCACCTTATGGCTGTTGGTCTGTCCTCCCACTGCTCATTCTTTCCTTCTCTCCAGCCTTTTAATTTAGACACCTGCCTGCTTTTTACTCACACCTTGAAGAAGGGCTCAGGCCTGAAATGTCGGTGATATGTCTTTACCTCCAATAGACGCTGAAAGATCAGCTGAGTTCATGAGGGGAGGGGAAATCTGGAGGGAGGAGGGGATGAGGATTGGGTACCAAAGGGAGGTGGGAGGAGAGGGGCCTGGTATGAGGGGAGGAGATGGGATGGGAGGGGAGAGGGGCCTGGTGGGAGGGGAGAGGGGCCTGGTGGGAGGGGAGGAGAGAACACAACTTGTGCACTGAATGAGGGCAAAGGTGTTGACAAGTTAATTCCTGCATGAAGATCTTAAAATATGGCTTGGTTGTGTTTTTTAAATTTTGAATAATCACAAGCTGGTTTCATTGGTTCAAACTGATGGTTGAGAAGGCTTTGCTGTATAATTATTTAAAGCAAAGAGACCATGGTGACTGCTTATCGGTCCTGATATTTCATCTGATGAAAGGGGTTTTTTCTTTTTATAGGCCCAACTCCTGATAGTTCAGTAGATTTACCTGCACAACAGTTGATCCACACAGATCAGAAAGGAGTATGTACCCTGGGATAAATATGTTTGTGGTAAGTGAATGGAAAAATCTTGCCCACTTGATATCCCCTGCATGAAGGTACAACTTATCCCTGACTCTTTCAGCTTGCCCAATATTATGTTTATAATCTTTACCGGAATTAACAAGTAAATAAAAATCACTCCTCCCAAGCTGAGGTCCGCTGTTTCAGTCGTGACCAATCGATTCATCCCTGATGGAAAGTTTGAACTTCACATCCTAAATAAGGGGTGGCACGGTGTAGCGGTTGGAGCGATCGGGACCAGGTTTCAAATCCCACACTGTCTGTAAGGAGTTTGTATATTCTCCCCACGTCTGCATGGGTTTTCCCCAAGGGCTCCAGTTTCCTCCCACCATCCAAAACATACCAGGGGTGTATGTTAATTGGGGTAAATTGGGCGGCATGGGCTCAAGGGCTGAAATGGCCTGTTACTGTGCTCTGTCTAGATTTAAATTTCTTTACTCAATCATTTATCCTCTCATTGGCAAGTCCTTCACCACAGTTCACGACTTAGCGACATCAATTTTGTCAATCCTCTACAATCCTCTTGCAAATTCTCACCTAGAACTTCTTTTAAATAATTCTGAATAATAATAAAGGGAATAAATTTCCTCTTTCTCATCAGTGAGTAGAATTTTTTTTGATCTCTCTATTTCTTTCTTCCTGTCTTATTCTTGCCAAAAATTCTGTTCAAAGATGTCTCAAAGGCCCAAACTCTTTAATTAATATGAGCAGTTCTCCAAATTTTAATCCTGAAAGATGACAATTATGGAAGCGTATACATTGAATCAGTTGGGGAACACAATTATTTTACCAATTAAAGATGGTGCTTCACAGTCCCCGAGAACCAGTTTTGATCGTAACATTGCAGAGTTTGTATGTTCTATATCTGAGTGGTGTGGTCTCCTCTCCTGTATTAAGGGCAAGTAGATGTAGATTAACCGGTGACTATGTCACCCCTAGTGGAGCCATGAGGCAGGAAAATCAGTTGGGTTGGAGGAGTTGATGAGAAGGCAAGAAGATAAGATGGAATGGTGTATAGAGGGTGAGGTAGATGCAATTTGCTTCATGATGGGCAGTGCGGTTAGCGCAATGCTGTTACAGCGCCAGTGACTGGGATTTGAAACCGGCACTGTCACTAAGGCGCTTGCAGGCTTTTCCCATGTCTGCATGGGTTTCCTCTGGGGGCCCCTCTTTCCTCCCACCCTTCAAAAACATAACGGGGTTGGAGGTCAATTGGGTGCAATTGGGTGGCAAGGGCTCATGGGCCGAAAGGGCCTGTGTGTCTAAATTTTAAAAATATTAAAGTTGAATCATTTTTTATACCTCCCTTCCTGTGCTCTAGTATCATCCAGTAAACTCATATTTATAGAGAATTTTGTACTGCAGCAAAACACCTGAGGTGGCTAAGAGGAGCGTCAAGAAACAATTTAATATGAAGCAGTTGTTAGGGGTAATTATCAAGCAAGAAATAATGAAAGCTCAGTCAAGGAGATAAGTTGTCAGGTGCAATTTAAAGGCAGAAAAGGACAGAGAGAGACAGGCAAGCAGATACAAAGGATGTGCCTGCGGTGTCTGTGCTGACCAAGAATATACAACTTACACCAACCCTGCACTCATCCTGTTTTATTCTCCTCACATTCCCATCAACTTCCCCACCCCAGATTCTAACATCCAGTGATGCATGAGGGCAATTTTCATTGGTCAATGAACCTGCCAACATGTGGATCTTTGGAATGTGGGAGGATTGAAGGCAGGTCTCTGATGATGCGATGCAACAACACGACCTGCTGCTCCACACTTCATGTCAAACACAAGACCTGAGCCAACTCCTTTTGTGTGAGGGTAAAGATGGGACATTTCAATGCCTTTTGACTGTGGAGCACATTGTGATTAACCTCAGTCCCAACTCTATTTTAGCATAGACTTTACAGCAGAGTCATTTGGGCTGACCTTCCTCTCTCACTGCTCAGAGGCACAGTATTAAACTAATATGTAATGTTTCAGTTTTATTGGATAGTTATAACAATTCACTCCATGAACAATTAATTCTCTATAACCTTCCTATTTTGTTGTTAAGATCCCCAAAGTTGCTAACAATATTCTGACCTCTCCAATTCAAGACAATTTAACCATTCAAAAATAACTAAACTTAACAGAGGAAACAGACAGCATTTACTCATTGAATTTCTTGTGCACATAAACCTTGGTAAATTAATAAGGTAGTGATCGTCTCCACAATGGTGCATCTATTGTGTGTTAAGACTTTTAAAGAGGTGTCACTCACTGACAGCTCTTCCTCTGGACACTATTGAACAAATAATTATCCTATATTAAGCAGGACTGTGTAATTCTAATATGGTCTTACCATTTGAACATGTACCCTAGGGATTTTCATTGGATAGTTTACTGCAGGGGGAACTCCTTTACATTCAATCACATCAATGTCTAACAACTCTTCATACTCTTGGAGAGTCACAGTCTATTATTCAACGTCCCTGGAGAATTCTGGCCTACTGACCTCTTTTGACCGAAAGGCAAAAAGCCTCGTGTCCCTACATTAACAAGCATCTGGTGGCTTCAAGATCTCGCAATGAATATTTATTGTGTCTTTTAAAGAGCATCCAGGGAGTGGGGAAGAGGGAGCTCGTGGTGGTGGTGTTGAGGGAGGGGATTGATGGAAGGGAGAGGGGAGGAGGAGGGAAGGTGAGCAAAAGAGGAGTGAATGGGGGGGGGGGCGCGCGGGAGGGGAAGAAACCAGCAAACAGCACATGTGACAAATAGTTTTTTTTTAAAAAGACCTTTATAAGAATTTATAAGGATTAAAACATAACCTGTAATGGATGTCAGGGGTTATGGGGTATTGGGGGAGGGTTGGGGGGTGGGGGGGGTGGAGAGGGTGGTGGTGACACTGGTAAAGTGTACAGATGGCCAGTCATCCTTTTACAGACAACTGGATATGAGTGTGGTTGAGAACTGATGAAATCAAAATCAATGAAGATGGAAACTTCTCATGTTGTAAATTTGAAATAAGAACAGAAAATGAGGGAAATATAACTTTTAGCTCTTTTAGCGAAAACATTTCAGATTACAATTAGAAGTGTAATGTCAAAATTTCCATTATAAGTATTGGTTTCATAAAATGCCACATATATTTGTACATTTTACCTAAAATTAAAAATAGCTGACCTTTCTCATTATTTCCATTTGTTTAAATCATTTTCTTCCATTGAACATTCTTATACATTATCCCCAGATCTTTAGATGGGTTAGAGTCAGAGCATCATAGAGCTGTACAGCACACCCAAGAGGATCTTCAGCCCATCATGTCGATGCTGACCTCTCTCCCAGCTATATAATCCATTAAGACTTTTTCCTTCTAAGCCTTTTCTGTTTAAATGTGTCAAAAAGCTCCTTAAAAGTAGCGACTGTGTCCGATCCCATCATCTCCTCTGACAACGCATTCCAGATATCCCCCATTCCCCGTGTGGAAAAAAATCTTACTCCTCAGAGGTGATTCTCACTTTGAAACTATGACCTTTTGTTTTGGATATGGCTAACACAGGAAATAACTTAAAATGATGCTGCTCATAGTTTTATATACCTCTAATAGGTCACCTTCTCAGCCTCCTCTCCAGAGAATATGTCTCAACTCTCCTCATCATCCGGCTGAATCTCCTCACCCTTCTACAGGAGCTCTATCGAGAGTGTCCTGGCCGGCTGCATCACAGTGCGGTACGGTTGCTGCAGAGAAATGGATCAGAGGTCAGTCCATAGGACCATAAGAGTGGCAGAGGGCATCCCTGGGGTCTCCGTCCCAGCCCATTGATATGATCTATCAGGATCGTTGTCCGAAGAGGGCGCACAAAATCACTGAGGTCCCTTCTACCCCAGACAGAGCGTCTTTCAACTGCTTCCATAGGGAAAGCAATACAGGAGTATTAAAGCTAGCACCACCAGGCTGAGGAACAGCTTCTTCCCACGGGCAGTGAGAATGCTGAATGATCAAAGTAACTGCTCACACTGACCATCTGAGACTCTCATATTTACAAAACAATATCTATTTATTTAATTGAGCGGCACGGACTCGTGGGGTGAAATGGTCTGTTACCGTACTATATGTTTAAATATATATTTGTATATATGAATTCTTGTCCTGCATATGTATTGCGTGTCTGTATGTGTGTTATGTCTGGTTATGTGTCTGAGTGTTTTGCACCGAGGACCGGAGAACGCTATTTCATCGGGTTGTACAGTGCAATCAGATGACAATAGCTAGACTTGACTTGCATTCTCTCCTGTGTAATCACATCGTTCCCTACAGTGTGGTGACTGGAACTGCACTTCCACACTCTCATGGAACACAAGTGTAGCTGACCAATGTTTCATAAAATAGTCTTTATTATTCACACTTCTAACAATACCAATGCATAATGCGGTCCCAGATTCCAGTGAGCTCCTCTGAGAATCTCGTACATTTTGTTAACTTTGTACACATGGTTTATACCAGTGGTTTTCAAAATTTCTCCCCAAGACTCACATCCCACTTTAAGTAATCCCAAGGCCATTGGTGCTCTGTGATTAGTAAGGGATTGCTTAAGGTGGATTGTGAGTGGAAAGGGAAGGTTGAGAATCGTTGCTCCAGACCCAATTATTACTGAAGTATTTTGCTTGAGAAAAATTGTCATTAGCCCATTTCCTTTGGAGTTCTGAAACCCTGCACATAATGAGTCAATTAGGTATGATTAAAACAGTGATTCACAAACTTTTTCTTTCCACCCACATCCCACATAAAGCAATCCCTTACTAACCACAGAGCACCCATGGCCTAAGGATGTCTGAATGTGGAAGGTGAGTTTCAGGGAGCAATTTAAAAACCATTGGTTTCCACCAACAGTCAGCTCAGTTCAATTTTTTTTAGTTAACCTTTATTTTCATATACAGTCATCATGTGAGAAAATACATAAATTACATTCCTGATGTAATTAGTGCATCAATCTGTCTTATTTGAATTTCATTCCGAGAAGCATCACAGGTTTGGGCACCCAATTAACCTCATTCTAACCAATATGCAGTCACCTATATACTTCACCATATGCCCATTGTGACACTCGAGGTGAACTAGGAGAGGGTCAGAGTAAACCTTATTGAATTTATCACTGTGTCATCACCAAATGTGCACTTGTATACAGCCACTATCTCATCTGCATAGATTATGTAAAAAAAAATCAAGCTTTTCTTTGTCTGCTATACCAAGGTACAGCTCTGTATGCTGTTAAACTCAACAATGTGCTGGAGAAACTCAGCAGGTCCCACAGCATGCTATCCAGCGAGTCAACCCATACATTTGTACCGCAAATATAACAACAATGAGTTCATCAAATAAAAATGTAGCTCGCAAAACGTCGCCTTGCTCTGGCCCTATTGGATATTTTTAGCGTGATGCTGGAGATCTCATGCTCTGTTTTGGGACTGTATTATCTCGTCTGCCCTGCTACAGCTAAGATCGCCTGATAAAGCCATGTCAGGAGTATTTAATCTATGCTATCCCTAATGGATGTACTTGATGGAATTGTGCAGACCAAGCTTCACTCTGTCTAAATAGTACTCAGCAGGTCAAACAGTGTCCTTTATACAGCAAAGGTAAAAATACAGAACCGACATTTCGGGCCGATACCTCCATCACAGGTGTGGAAAAATGTCGGTAGGTGTCAAGCAGCTCAAATGTTCCTATATCCCACTGTCATAATTTGCCCAGAAAGGAGCTTTTTTTTATCCTTGTAAAGGTGGGCTTTTCACAACAATCCAGTAACTTTGTTGTTACAATTTCTAATAGAATAACATATTTTTAATAGATATGGTTAAAATAAATCCCAGTATCCAGCATGTATGGGAATTGGTAGATGCTGGATAAGTGAATTTTCCGGTGACTTGAGCCGGCGTGTTGCATGGATTGGCGAACTAACCACGGGAGGGGGGGGGGCGGGGGGGAATATGCCCATTTTAAACTTCCCTGTTTTTTAGCTATTTATTTTCCGCAAATTTCTTTGCCGGTTGTTGAGGCTGCATGTTGCTTAAAATCTGGACAACAGGGGTGGGGAGGTTCCTGTAATTTAATTTAACCTTCGAGTCCGGCTCTCACTATGCAGCTAACTCCAAATGGCCCCTGGACAGGCAAATCTCATGCTTCATTCAGGTTAAGAATTGCTGCCTTGCAGGGGCGGTTAGCGTAACGTTATTACAGCGCCAGCAGCGGGTTCAAATCCGACACTGACTGTAAGGAGTTTATTTGTTCTCCCTAAGACCTGCATGAGATTCCGCTGGGTGCTCCCTTCTAACGCTACAGGGCTGGTAGATTAACCAGATGTAATTGGGCAGCACAGATTTCATGGGCTGGAAGGACCTTCTACCGTGCTGTACTGTTAAAAAAAATTAATATATTTTTGAAAATTGCATTAGTATAAGATTCAAAGTTAAAATTGAGCAATAGTGTTTCCATCCAAGTCTGACCTATTACATCGTTTGATTTCACTTTAAATCGCGCAGCGTTGACCTGTGCGACATCGATAAAAACAGTTTGGTGTAACTGGCCTTCTGGGATTGTGTGAAGGATGGGGTGGCGCTAAAGACTGGGGCCATTGAAACACTGCCCTTCCAGTTTGACAAGTGATGCAAAATAACCAGGAAATGATCATGGATCCCTCCAGAAAATAAAAACATTTAAATTGCAAAAGAGCAGCACGGTTAGCACAGCGGTTAATGCCACGCTGTTACAGCACCAGTGAGGTTCGAATCTCGTGCTGTCGGAAAGGAGGTGGTACGTTTTTCCCTTGTCTGTGTAGGTTTCCTATGGGGGCTCTAGTTTCCTCCCACCCTCCAAAATGTACCAGGGGTTGTAGGTCAGTTCACTCACATCACTGGGGGGGGGGGGGGGGGGGGGTACAAGGGGTGACACCAGAATGACTGTCTATAAAATTTTTGTGCAGACTTTCATCAGAAATTTATTATTCTTTATATAAATATCCCTGTAGTTACAAAAACAAAAATATTTTCCGTAAGCAAAGCTTACATGTATCAATAGACCTACAATTCTAAAACTCGATGCTCATTTACTTTTTGAGCCTTCTAATGCGCTCCGGTCAGATCTTCCATTATTACCCAATTACAACGACGCTTCGAATCACGTGGTTTCATCTGCATGTGCTACAATTTTGCTGGTTGTTTATCTCACTACTATTGCCGTTACATTCAGTGATATACGGGGATTACGATTTACCAGTAACATTAGTACAAAAACCATTATTAAGGATTCTGTCTGGTCTGGTAATGGGACAAGGTCCATGGGAAGGGTTGGGGGGAACACCATGAGTTACCTCACTGGATGACACCAACCTTAGAGATGCCACTGGTCAATTGGGTGTAGTTTCTTGTATCCATGTGCCAGTCTAAGATGACATAGGTGCTCTATGGCTAGTAAGGGATTACTTCAGGTGGTTTTTTGAGTGGAAAGAAAAAGGTCGATTATGCCATCAAATTTCTAAGTTGTTTCCTGCTGTGAATGCAGATAGTGAATCGTCAAGTTGCCCAATCAAATGTGTGTATTTCCATTCTGATACGTGGCCAAGGGATGACAGTTTTGCTTTTTTCAGTGTGCAGTATTTTAAGGTGTTCTGGGCCCAACTTTGCTGCTCTTGGCTCTGCTTGTCCTGCCAGTCTGCGCTGATGTTTTCTTCCCGAATTAGCACATGAATAGAGGAGGTGTCCTTTTCAAAGCAAGGCCCATGTCGGAGTCCCCATCTGAACAGCTCTACTGTCCACTCAAGCAAACAATTTGGCCACCAAATTGACATAATTATAGAGAACAGTGGAAGAAAAGAACCTCCCCTCAGTGGAACAATTTGCTGTGTGAGCTGAGGTAGACCCCTGCCGTGAGATTTGAGGCCTTTATTCAATTCAGCACCACGTAGTCATTAAAACTCTGGTGTACTCTCAATAGCTATAAGCATGAGGACCGAGGCCTCTAATCTGATTATAATTTAGCAAAATCTTCAGAGGGTCTGATGGTTTCACACACCAGAGGTTTGTTTTAACTGCACGGGTATATGATCTAAGTAGTCTGTCTCAATTTAAAGAGCACTGTGACAGGCCATTCACGACGAGTCAGATTCCAGCCCAGCTGCTCTATCCATTAACTGAAGGATTAAGTGGTACAGCCCTCGGTGGTTTTAATACCAGCCTCAAAACTGATGTCTTTCCGTGAGAATCCATTGACCTATTTTCCTGCTTTTTTTTGAAAGCTAAAGATCAGATGGATTAGCCTGAAGGGCAGGGCCCAGGATACTTGAACATCATTTTCCCCTCCCCTCCATTTTCCATCCCCACACTTGCCCCACCCTTCCCCCCAACTCCATGGGAACTTGCTCATTCAGGGTTATCTCAGTCAGTCAATTTCACCTTCTCCTCCCATCCAATTTGTCAGCCTAATCCACACAGCCTGTTGTAGGCCGCTCCTCTTGTTGGCACCACAATGGGCAATGCTCCCCTTCTTTTGTCATTCACAGACGCTGCCGCTCTTTGTCTCAATCCCTGCGGCCACGTTGTATAGGAATGAGCAAGGCAAAAAAGCTAATGAAATATGTGAGGTGTCTCCCACTGGCCTTGTCCCGCCAATAAAAAAGTGGTTTGCGACCTTGTTAAACCAGTGAGAGTCATTTGACCTCTTGACCTTTGACCACAGGGGACACTGCAGGGATCTGCAGCCAAGTAAATGTGAAGTAAAGTGAATGCAGCTTGTCTCGCGACTCTCCCGGACAACCAGAGGTAATTAATTATTGCTGAAAATCCAGGAAGGGTAATAACATTGGACAAAAAAATGTGGAAGAAATGAATCAGATCCTAACACTGAGGGGATTTTAACAGATTTGTAAAAGTTGATATGGGGAGGAAATTGAAGGGCAAATCAAGCAGGCTAAAAGAAACCAAACCCCAACGATTTGTGACTATTTAAATGATCAGGAAGGATATCAGTAAGGTTAAAGTGTGCAGAGGTTTACTAGGATGTTGCCAGGTCTTCAGGAGTTGAGTTACAGGGAAAGATTAAACAGGTTAGACTTCATTCCTTGAAGCGAAGAATGAGGGGAGATTTTATCAAGGTTTACAAAAACATGAGGGGTGTAGACAGAGTAAATGTGAGAAGGCTTTTTAACTTAGATTAGGAAAGATAAATACAAGAGGACATGGCTTTAGGGTGAAAGGAAACATTAGGGGGACTATGGACAGAGTGCAGGTCAATGGGGCGAGTGGAATGATATTTCAGCATGGACTAGAAGGGCCAAATGACCTGTTTTCTGTGCTGTCGTGTTCTATGATCAGTTTACTTAATGCTGTATCAACAGAACATGGAAACACAAAGCAATTTTCTGGAGAACTCAGCGAGTCTAGTAGCATCAATGGGAGAAAGAGAATGGTCAATGTTTCGGCTGGAACCCTTCCTCAAGGCTGGCCAATGGGGACACTGGAAATATGGCTGTATAAATTATCTGATCATACAACACAATCCCATCTTATGTGATTATATCACATTTTCCTATCAACAATTTCCAGTTACAAAGTTCCTTAATCTCAAGTTGCTTCAAACAAAAGCCACTGTCATTGAGCTGTTTACATCGTCAAGATTTTTTCTCTTTGGCTTGGCTTCGCGGACGAAGATTTATGGAGGGGTCCGCGAAGTTTACTGTCATCTGATTGTACAAGTGCAACCCGACGGAACAGCCTTCTCCGGTCCTCAGTGCAAAACGCACAGACACACAACCAGACAGCACACATACAGACAAACAATACATATACAGGACAAGTATTCATACAAACAAATAAATAAATGCATATTGTTTTGTAAATATGGTTAGTGGGAGCAGTTCCTTTGGCACATTCCTCAGCCTGGTGGTGCAGGCTCTAATACTCCTGTATCTCTTCCCCAATGGGAGAACCTGAAAGATGCTGTGCATGGGGTGGAAGGGATCCTCAATGATTTTGCGCTCCCTCTTCAAGCAATGATCCTAGTGGATCACGTGGATGAGCGGTGGTTGGGGGGGGGGCGGGTGGGAAGTGATCTATCGGCACTTTAGAACAAGTGATCAAAAGCTTGGTGAATGAAGTAGATTTTGAGGAGTCATGGTTCAGGGAACCAAGTTTAAACATCAGAGCCGTGGCAGCTGAAGGCTTGGCTAACGATGGAGACAGAAGTGCATCAGGTATCATCAGATTGACTGAATTGGAGGAAAGCCGAATATTAGAACAAAGAACAAAGCCCTTCAGCCCTGATATTGTTCTGATCTATAAACCTACTCAACAACCTAAACCTTCCCTACCTCACACCCATGACCCTTTATTTTTCTTGCATCCATGTGCCAGTTTAAGAGTTTTAAATGTCTGTTTTGTACTAGCCTCCATCACCACCTCTGGCAATGTATTGCAAACACCACTACTCTGTAAAAAACTTAACTCTTATATCTCTCTTAAACTTTCCTCCCCTCACCTTAAAAAGATGTTCTCTGGTATTTGCTCCTGTTGTGCCGGGAGAAAAGCATTGGCTGGGCACCCAGGCTCTGCCTGTTATAACCTTGTACATCTCTGTTAATCAATTCTCATCCTTCTTCGCTGTTAACCTTGCTGATAGATCTCTCGACACATTTCCACCCAGTGAAAGCAGTTTTTCCTAAGATCATCCTGAAATCAAGGAAGAATCTCCAGCTTATGTTCTGCAAACTTTCATCCTGAACCCCACGCTTTTTTCTCATTTCCACTGATGTAATTTAATGCAGACTTGATCATCTCCCTTTCCTCTTGTCTCCTTACATTGAAAGTCTCCACCTCCTCAAAATCCTGGTCTATGTTTCAATGTCATTTGTCTTCTCATGACTTCCTGCTCCTTCTATCCATCTGACACTCCTCTTTCTTCCACCCGTCATCATCCTGATTTCCAAATATCTCCCTGGCTTCCAGTTGTTTTTAAATGGAGAGAGATTGGGAAATGCTAATGGTCAATGGGATCTGGGTGTCCTTGCAAACAAATCAATGAAACCAAATAGTGATCAAAGAGAAGTAAGACACAAAAGTCTGTGGACACCGTGGTTGAAGTAAAAACACAATGCTGGACAAACTCAGCATAAACTGTGGGGCCTGCTGAGTTTCTCCAGCATTGTGTTTTTACAGTGAACAAAGAGAAGCTGGAGGAACTTAGTAGGTCAGGCAGCATCTGTGAAGGAAATGGTCAGTCAACACTTTGGGTTGGAACCCTGTATCGAGATTCACATTAAACCTTTACAACACTGGTTGATGAAAGGAAGATGCTACCCTTAATGTGGAGTCAAAATCTAAAAGTCACAATTACCAAACAAAGAGGACTGAAGGAAATGTCAGTGAATCTTTGGAATGCACAACCCTTTAAGCCTTGGTCATTAATTGCATCCAACAGTGATTGATATTAAAATATTCTGGGCATATGGCAAGAAAATGGTACTTGAGGTAACAGGCCAACCATGGTCTTTTTGAATGGGAAGCTGTCTCAAGGCTGAATGGTCAATCCCAGCTCCTATTTCACAGAAGATTGGAGGTCAATCAACAGGACCATAAGTGTGGCAGAGAGGATCACTGGAATCTCTCCCCACCCCCCCCCCCCCCCAACCATCAACGTGATCTACTGGGATCGTTGTCTGAAGAGGGCGCACAAAATCATTGAGGACCCCTTCCTCCCTGCACACATCTTTCAGCTGCTCCTGTTGGGGAAGAGATACAGGAGGATCAGAGCCAGCACCACCAGGCTGAGGAACAGCTTCTTCCCATGGGCAGTGAGAATGGTGAACATCCAAAGGAACTGTCCAAAGGACTCTCATGTTCATGAAAAATATTTATTTATTGGTATATCTGAATACTTGTATTGCTTCTGTATGTCTTATGTCTGGTTGTGTGTCTGTGTGTTTTGCACCGAGGACTGGAGAACACTGCTTTATCGGGTTGTACTTGTGTAATCAGTTGACAATAAACTTGACTTGAAATGAGGTCAGGAACAAGGCAGCAAGAGAATCAATAGTGATGTTAGTAGAAGTTTCTTCACACAATGCCCTCACCATAACTGCATATGTCCTATTTTTGTCATTTTTTTCAGAAATGTAGCACCTCGCACTTGTCTACATTAAATTCCATCTGTCATCTTTCAGTCCACTCTTCTAAACCAAATCCTCTGTAATCCAAGAAAATATTCCTCTCAATCCACCACTCCCTCTATTTTCGTATCATACACATATTTGCTTTCCCAGTTAACCACACCCTCCTCTAAATCATTAATATAAATGATAAACAACAAGGGACCCAGCACTGATCCATGAGGCACCCCGCTTGTCACAGGCTTTCAACCTGACATACAGTTGACCACCATGACTCTCTGCTGTCTATCTCCCAGCCATCTTTGAACCCATGTCACATTCTCTCTACTAATCCCTAGTAACTGAACCTTCCTTATTAACCTTCCATGCGGAACCTTATCAAAAGCCTTACTAAAATCCAAATAGATCACTTCCACTGCTCTACCTTCATCCACTTTTTTTGTCACCTCAAAAACTCAACAAGGTTCATCAAAATGCTGAGTGCCCCAATCAATCCTTGCCTATCCAGATATGCGTATATACTATCTCGAAGAATACCTTCCATAATGTAAGAAGTCAAGTTTATTGTCATCTGATTATACAAGTACAACCCAACGAAATAGGGTTCCCTGGTCCTCGTTGCAAAACACTCAAACATACAACTAGACATAACACACATGCATATACAGGATAAAATAAATAAATATATTGTTTGGTGCATATGAAAGTCTCGGAGGGTCAGTGTGAGCCGTTCCTCTGGTTGTTCAGCATTCTCCCTGCCCGTGGGAAGAAGCTGTTCCTCAGCCTGGTGGTGCTGGCTCTCATTCTTGTATCTCTTCCCCAACAAGAGCAGCTGAAAATGCTGTGAGTGGGGTGGAAGGGGTCCTCAATGATTTTGCACGTCCTCTTCAGACAACGATCCTGGTAGATCGTGTCAATAGGTGGGGATGGGGTGGTGGAGGGGGAGGGGGTGATTCTCTCTGCCACTCTTAAGAGTTCTGTTGATTGACCTCCGATTCATTTCTCTGAAGCACACATACAACAGCACCACCAGAGTGACAATTTCTCTTTAAAATCTGTCAACGTCCTTAACATTGTAAGGACTTTTATCGGAATTCCTCACAACCTCCTCCATTCCAAGAACACCCAAACTTCTACCTATCCACATAACTGAAGTTCTTCACCCAGTCCTTTCCTCATTCTGACCCACTTTAATAACAAATTCTTTCCTACTTAATGCCTCCTTTGGATTAGAAATGACAACACCTTAGGAGTGGTAGTGGAATTTTAACATTAACTCGAAATGAAATAAAGAAAAAAAATGAAAGTTACAATGAAATAGAATTTTTATAAAATCATTTCTCGGAAAGAAACTTCTTCAGGAATATCCTTACAGCATATAGAACCCAAAAATCTTTGAAAAGTTGTAACAAAGTAATTTTAATTCAGAAGTAAATTATTCTAAGTGGTAAAATCTAAACACCATCCCATTAATGTAACCTTTTTTACTTTGGAGTCACAGGGAACAACTTCAGTTTGAGATTATTTATCACAAACTTGTTAATGAAGGAAGGAAAAAAAGAACAATTAGTCCATTGCAGATTCTGCCTCCACCCTGGATGCCTCCACCCTGGACACCCCCCCCCCCCCACTTCCTCCCCACCACCTTGGCTAAGCAGATCCCTGCAACATTCTGGGTAAACTGACTTTAACTTAGCTGGGGATAAGTAATTGGAAGCTCTCAACAGCATGGCTAAGATGTTCGCAATCATCTGCCAGGGCTCCCAAAGCCCCACAGATGGCTCCTGCTGGAAAATCTACCACAGTAAAGAGGGGTAAAACCCACATACACCCATGTACACACACACACACATCGAAGAGACTGGGCGCAGACTGGGAGATCACTTTGTTGAGCACCTTGGCTCTGTCCACTGCAATAGTGTGGATCTCCCAGTGGCCACCCATTTCATTTACCCACCCCATTCCCTTGCTGACATGTCTGCCCATGCACTGTTTTAAAAAGACCACCCATAACTTAGAGGTTCAACACCTCATCTTCCATTTGGGAAACCAGATGGCATTAACATCGAATTTTCCAGTCTTCTTTAAACTCCACTCCCCCTTTTTCCGTCGGCGTTTCCCCAGCTCTCTTCCCCCCTTTTCCCTTCGACTCCTTTTACAGATCTAAATTCAATCCTCACCTCTTTTTATCATATCCAATTACCATCTTTTGTCCCTTTGGTCTGGACTCCTTCTCCTTCTATTTTTCCCCCTTTGTTTCTCCAGTCTTTATCTAGATACCTTCCTGGTTTTTTTTTTTGCTTATACCTTGAAGAAGGGCTCAGGCCTGTTATGCCAGCAATGTTACCTTTACCTCCTACGGACACTGTGAGACCGGCTGAGTTCCTCCAGTTTTTCTGTGTGTTCTTACTAAACTCACAGCATCTTCAGATTTTTGTGTGCAATCTTCCCAACCTATCAATGAGCAGCTCAAGATGCCATGGAAGCTTATCTTCAGCACATCTTCGCCTGACTTAAAAGCCTCTCTAATTTGCTACAAAACAGTCTGCATTGTGGTGGTCCACCACCGGCCTACTGCAGTGGGCAACCTCTGTACCTTCAGGAGTGTAAGGGGACAGGACAACACCTGGCCGGCTGCCAATCAGTTGGCCTGAAGGGATCAAGCCCCACCCAGTCGGGTGTCAATCACCCTCTGGGATATAAGCCTGCGCCAGCCTCCCGAGGCCTCACTCCGAGTTGCTGCAGCTACAGCCAGCCTGGCTCTGTGTGGATTAAAACCTGTTGTATATATTAAAAAAGCTGCTGAACAATAAAACGCCTGGAGAGGATGGATTCCCAATAGAATTCTATAAAACAGTTAAAGAGTTATTAATTCCTCCTGTCCTGGAAATAATGAACCAGATAGAAGAAACACAAAACTTGCCAGATTCATGTAAGACAGCAATAATTACAGTAATACCAATGACGGGGAAGGATCCATTAACACCAGCATCATAAAGACCAATATCCCTACTTAATTCAGATTATAAAATAGCAAAATTATTAGCAAACAGATTGGCCGACTGTGTACCAAAAATTAAACAAGATCAAACTGGATTTATTTTAAAAAAAGACGAACAGCAGATAATGTCTGTAAATTTATTAATCTAATTCATGCACTTCAAGGAAATAAGAAGCCAACAGTGACTGTAGCTTTAGACGCAGAAAAAGCCTTTAACAGGGTAGAATGGAATTATTTATTCAAAGTATTACAGAGGTTCAGTCTACCAGAAAAATATATTAATTGCATTAAAGCATTATATAATGGACCATTGGCGAAGGTAACAGTAAATGGATATGTATTGAACCAATTTAAATTAAGTAGGTCAACTAGGCAGGGATGTCCATTATCCCCCTCACTGTTCGCTTTAGCAATAGAACCATTGGCAGAACTGATAAGAACAGAAAATAAAATAAAAGGGATAAAAATAAAGGAGAAGGAGTATAATATCAATTTATTTGCAGATGACATCAAAGTATACTTCTTCTTTTGGCTTGGCTTCGCGGACGAAGATTTATGGAGGGGGTAAAATGTCCACGTCAGCTGCAGGCTCGTTTGTGGCTGACAAGTCCGATGCGGGACAGGCAGACACGGTTGCAGCGGTTGCAGGGGAAAATTGGTGGGTTGGGGTTGGGTTTTTCCTCCTTTGCCTTTTGTCAATGAGGTGGGCTCTGCGGTCTTCTTCAAAGGAGGTTGCTGCCCGCCGAACTGTGAGGCGCCAAGATGCACGGTTTGAGGCGATATCAGCCCACTGGCGGTGATCAATTACTTAATTAATTACTTAATAGAACCAGAAATATCAATAAAAGAACTACATAAGAAATTGAAGGAATATGGAGAAACATCGGGGTACAAGATCAACGCAAATAAAAGTGAAGTGATGCCAATGAGTAATGCAGATTATACAGAATTTAAAAATGAATCACCATTTAAATGGCAAACACAAGCAATCTGATACCTAGGTATTAGATTAGATAATAATTTAAGACACTTGTACGAATTAAATTATCAGCCACTAATAAAAAAATTGCAGGAAGACTTAGAACATTGGAAAGAATTACCACTAACGTCGATAGGGAGGATAAATTGCATTAAATGAATGTCTTCCCAAGAATACAATACTTATTTCAATTGTTACCAATTCCTTTAATATAGAAATTCTTTAATGAACTAAAGAGAATAATAAGGAAATTTTTATGGAAAGGGGGGGAAACCGAGGATAGCGTTAGATAAATTAACAGGGAGGTACAACCAAGGTGGTTTGCAGTTACCAAACTTTAAAAATTATTATAGAGCAGCACAATTAAGGTATTTATCAGATTTTTATCAGACAAGGGAAAAACCAGATTGGACTAAGATAGAGCTAGATAAAATAGGGGAGAAGGTACCGGAACATATACTTTATAAGTGGGATGAAAAGCTGATACAATATAAAAGCTCACCAGTATTGCATCATTTACTCAAAGAAGATTCACTTAGAAAGGAAAAAATAAATGACCAAATACCAAAATGATTATTGACGCAAAATCAGCTAATTCCTTTTACAATAGATAACCTTTCCTTTAGAGAATGGGAGAGAAAAGGAATTAAAAGAATAGAGAATTGTTTTTTGGGAAATAATTTATTAACATTAGAACAAATGAAGTACAAATATGGAATAACTCTTGGTACAATGTTTGCATACCATCAACTGAAAGCCTACTTAAAGGATAAATTGGGAAACAGACTGAGATTACCAGAAGGAAGCAGCTTTGAATAAGTGATTACAGACACAATGATAATTAAAAGATTTAAAACGAACATGTACATCAAGCTGCAAGAGAAGGAAAATGATGAAATAAGCTATAAACCTAAACAAAAGTGGGATAAAGATTTAAACATAAAGATAAAAAATGAAACATGGGAAAAGTTATGTTCTGGAACTATGAAGAATATAATAAACACAAGGTTACGCAAGATACAGTATAATTGGTTACACAGGTTATACATCACGCCCCAAAAGTTTTAAAAAAAATAGGATCCAACAGTATCAGACAGATGTTTTCGCTGTAAGAAGGAAACGGGAACAACAGTACATGCAATTTGGGCATGTGAGAAAGTGAAAAAGTTTTGGGAAGATCTAAACCAGGTATTAAATAAAATCACAAAAAGCAACATACCAAAAAATCCAGAGATCTTTCTTCTAAGTAATATAAGAAGTAAGGAATTAGGCCTCAAACTGGATGAAGCACAAAAAAAGATTTATTATGATAGCCTTAGCAGTAGCAAAAAAATATATAATGTCAACTTGGAAATCAGAAGAGAGCCTGAGAGTACAGCAATGGTACATAGAAATGAATAAATGTATTCCATTGGAAAAAATAACATATAATTTAAAAAATAAAGTCACATTATTTGAACAAATTTGGGAACCGTACATGGAACATAACAGAGAGGGCTCGCCTTGGACCTCCAACCCCTAAAATGATAAGAAGACAAAATGACTTGTGTGTAAAAGTAGATGACACATTTTTCTTGTTTATTTTTCATTGTGTGATGACATTGTTTAATGGTTTTATTGTATTGTATATGTTGAATGTTTATTGGTTTTGGAGGGGGGTGGAAAGAGGGGAGGGAAGGTAGGGGGGAAAAAAGGGGAGAAAATGCCACTGTGTATATTTAAGAGGGAAATGTTTGTATATATTTTGATTTATATGGTTCAGTGTGAAAATAAAAGTTTTTAAAAAAGCCTGTTGTACAGTCTTTACCTTTGTGTGTGTCTGATTCTGGCTAACAGCACACAAGCATCCAATACAGTGAGACAAAGAGACGAGACATTGGCAGGAAGAGACATTGCAGGGTCCCTGCAAGCCTGGAACTTTTCTACGTAACAGTAACACAAGCCGAAGGGTGACCTGTTGGGCTCAGGAACTTTTGCATTAAAACTTGGTGTAAATTTCCTCAGTAATTTTCCCAGCACCCTCTGCAGTTGACTTTTCAACTTAGCAGTGTTTCAATTCCCTCCAAAATGCTGGTGAATGTTTAGGCAGTTCCTGGGTTTAATTTGAAGAATAATTTGCAGTTATTGGGCTTTTTTGTTTTGAAAGTGCATTTTCCAGGTTTGAAGATACCAATTTTCTCTTCTACTATAGGCAGTAGTTACCATAGAGGTTAGCACACTGTATAGCGCCAGTACCGGGGTTCAAAGCCAGTGTTGTCCGTACGTTATCCCCATGTCTGTGGAGGTTTTCCCTGGATGTTCCAGTTTCCTCCCACCCTCCAAAAACATACAGAGGGTTGTAAGTTAATGCGGTTTTTGGTCAAAGTGGGCTTGCGGACAGAAAGGGCCTGATACCATGCTATATGTCTACGTTTAAACAAAAAAATTAAAGTACTTTTAGCAGTTAAAAGAATCTGTAGTGTCATCTACAAATACTGCTTCCAATTCTTTTTAAGTGTATTGTTCAGTCAAATGGTACCCTTAAAAACTCTTTCATGAACATCTGCCAACTCTTTAAAAAAAAAAGCAAAATCAGTTTTTTTACTACAGATTTTTAGTTAACTTTAATGCTTTTTAGTACCCTCTTGTAATCGGAGTTGGTTGAAAAAATTAGAGGACACTCAACCCCTCAATGAAGCCATCTCTCAGAGCGGGATTCTGACCTCCAGTGTTTGAGGTTGTGAATGAGTCGGATTGACCAGGGATTCTCCAACAGCCCTTGATGGGTTGTGTCGCTCGCTGGCCTGGGACGAAGTCGAAGAATTGAGGGCAGTTTCTGACATGAGGTGGATTTGGGAGCGGAGATACCCCATTCACATCGAATAGGGGGTGGCAGAACCCTTTTCTTGAATAAATGCTGGAATGGGATTGATGGGCTTAACCTTGGAGCAGGGATGGATGATCGGCACATTGAATGGTCTCCGTCAATGTCACAACATAATAGTAAACATTTGATTAAGCCTGTTTCATTTTCTATTGCATGTTATCAATATAATGAACAAAATAAAAACTGGCCTAATTTGTCAATTGAAATCAAATCTGATTGTTAAAAAAAACATGATTTTGTTGAGCTGTTGTTTCAAAGTCTCAGGTTTACTTGCCGAATACTGCCAGCAAAGATCTATACTTATTAACAAATTGGATGTTAGGAGAAAAAAAATGCAAGGAAATAGACCTTACCCTACAAGGTCTGCGGATTCTGTGACCATTACACAGAAGTGCTGGAGAAACTCAGCAGGTCACACAGTGCTCTTTATGGACAACACACATCACCAACGTTCCAGGCCTGAGCCTTTTGTCAAGGTTATTTATTACCTAACAGGTGTCTACTTTTGATCAGGATTTTCAGGACTTGTTGCAGTCATTGGTGAGGGAAGGGAGCAGAGGTGAGAGGCTGTTTATTTTGCACACATTCAAGGTGGCTTCCAAGTACCCAAATATAAGTGGGTCAGTGAGTTAATTGACTACTGTACACTTCCTCCAGTGTGGTAAAATCTGGGAGGAGTTAATGAGATCAGGGAGTAATGTGTGGTTGGTGGATGGTCAGCATAGACTCACTGGATTGAAGGACTTTACATGTTGTGGGATTCCACCATTAACAGAATATAATCAAAGTGAAAAGCTGAATGTTTGGTGAACTTTAGATGTGTTAAATCTTATAGTCCTTAACAAGGCTGAGAAAATAAAACTTAGTATTCAAAAAACAACCCCTTGAAGTGTTTATGTGTAACAAAGGATATTGATGGAGTGACTGGACACATCCTCATAATATTGAAGTGAGTTCTAGAAATGCAAGTTGAAACTGACGTCGTACTCTACACCAGGCCGCCTGGGGACCACAGCAAATTTAAGTAAAAGCCTTGATTTCTTTTCACCTCACGTAACATAAACGTTTTTGTACGTAGTCAATAGGTGAGATGTGCGGAAGAAACCAAAACTCGACTGATTCACAGGGAAAGGGCCACAAACCTTGAGCAGAGACCTGGGGGGATAAAGATTGGGAACGGCTGCTCTGATCACGATCCAAACCCAGTTGGTTGGTTTTATTCAGGGTCGTCTACCCAACCCATTTCCTTGCACATGTAGTCCTCAGGAGCCTGAACCAGGATTGATCACTGATCTCGGACTTCTTCCTTTCTGTCCCCCACCTCAATGACCCCACCCCTCCCTAACACTGAAACATGCCACAGGTGACTTGAATGTGGAACAGGAGTCAGACAGGATCACCATTGAGCATCCCAGTCCTCAATGAGGCATTGGGGGGATGAGTTGGTCCCCGTGTCAAACTGGCCAGGTGTATTTTTACAACTTCTGACTGCAAGACATACCGGGCATTCCTGGAGGTGCTGAAAGATGCTTTATAAGCCCATAACACTCGCGTGCCTTTTGTGTCAACATTCGGCCGTCGGGAGCTTGAGATGCAGAGAGCAAGGGGAGAAAGTGAGGACTTGGAAGGGCAAAAGCGGCAGGAGACCTGCTGGTGGCAGTGAGGGTCCCACACAGGAACGGGGCAGTCACTAAAAAAAGCAAACCACTCAAAACAGCCCTTAAGTAAAAGGCAGTATTCTAGTAACTGAGTGCGAAGAGATGGAGAGGATCCTGTCCCCGATGGAGAAGGGACTCATTCCAGCCCCATGAGCCTTAAAAATTGGTTCAGGTCAAGGGGGAGTTCACAGAAGGTGCTTATTTCACTTGTGCAGGAGTGTTGGACAAGGTGGCCTCTTGCCAAAGGCTTGGTCACGTTCATCACAACTCCCAGTCATCTGCAAAGATTTTAAAAAATGGAATAACTTTGTGAGCATCATGGTCCTCAATTGATGACCCTCTTGTTTCACCCGATTGCTATCTTTTCTTCACAGAAGTTCAAGTGTCCTGCTCTTCATTGCTCCCCCTTGGTGTCGTGTGCTCGCCTGTGCCCCCATGTGGCCAGCTAGTGGAGCTGCAACAGCTTTACCAACCACAGAAAACACCACAGGAAGACAGGCTTGCCATTGTTTGAGGGTCCAACATTGATATTATTAATCATTATTATTATTTTTCATAAGTCATCTCGTTCAATCAAGATGCTAGTTAAATAAATTAATGAGTTTAAAATTCCATCTGTTTCACTGGAGGATCGACGACCCCCAGAATTTCCACCTAATCTCTAGGTGTTGAGCTATAATCACTGCATAAAACTGCACTGTCAGGCACTTCCCGCTGACCAGTGGAGTGATGCTGTCACAATATTTTAAAAGCAAAATACCAGTAAAGGTGTAAACTTTATTAGCATATTGCAAAATAAACCACCACCGTCAGCTCCTTCAACAGGCTGTTTAAAGTTTGTGCAGAGCCGACAGGAGTCAGACCGGGCGGATGGACCCTGCGGGGGAGCCCTGAGACTTCACTGAACCTCAGCTGTTGCAAATGGCGACTGGGGTACATTGCTGTTTTTGTTCACTGTGCTGTTATTTTAAGGAATGTCAGACAGGTTTATAATTGTTATTTTTGTTTATTTGTTTTCAGTAGAATTCGTTGTCTCCCACCGATGCTGGCCGTTCTATTGAGTTTCTCCAGCAGATTCGAGTTTCTTGTTTCTTTTCTCTCTGTCAACCAGGAGGGCAGCAAGTCCTGGGTCACACTGCCAGCAAAGCAGTTTATCAAGTTTGAAGACAATCAGATTGGTGCATTCCACATTGGACTAAAAAGAATGGAAAATGGCCTCTCCTTACTGGACAAGTTGGGTTTAGGGCACTTTTAAAAAAAATGATTTCCAATAATGATTTCAGATTCTGAAACTGCTCAAGTTGGATTTTTATGTTCTGGATTATCTGTTAAAATTTACAGCCAATCGCATGACCATCCGACCCTCAGTCGTGCACCTGCAATGCTTCACCACAAAAGCCAGGGCTCACTCACCTGGTGTCATTACTGACTGTCGCCATTATTGTTGGGTTTCAAGGGTGGGGCTGTAGCATGGACACTGTACAGCACGTCCCCTTCTTGTGGCACCTGCAGGTCAAGGAAGCAACACAGATGTTACTGGTCTCTCAATCACTTTCGAGACTGCAAACTCAATGAATAACAACCAGCTCCAATAAATGTCAGACCCCTCAGACTGTAGCAGGAAATAAAATGTCCATGGAATGTCCTTGTCCAGGGAGCCAGAAAACACTTGTTGGCCTGAAGGGTCTTCCTTTATTCAAGGGTTTCCTATTTTCCCCCATAATAGACTCTATACACAATAAATACCCCTGGTATCCAATACCTACAGGGATTGGTACATTGATGGGAATATATAGACGTGACACTAAGGATGTGAAGAGACTTTGAATTATTTTTTGGTTAATACAGTAAAATCCCTGTTGTCCAGCAGCGACCTTAAGGACTGGCAAAAAAATGCAGAAAATAATGAGGTAAAAAAATACAGAAATTTAAAATTGGCTGTGAGTTCGCCAATCTGTGGAATAGACTATCTCAAGCAACCGTAAAATTCACTTATCTGGCATCTACCAATTCCGTACAGGTTCCGTAAATCAGGCCTCTTGTCCCATTGCTGCTGTGACAAGGACCCTACATCCTTCTCCACACGCTCTCAGTGGATCTGCACTCTTCAAAGGAATTCTATATTATTGAATGGGTTTAGTTGCAGTGATGGTAGCTTCATTACACCATTCATTGGGGTCCCCTCATGGGAGGAGTTATTCACATTTGGAAAAGCATGGTTGGCCTAGTGGTTAGTGCAATGCTGATATAGCACCAGTGACCAGCCAGGGTTCATATCCGATGCCGTCTGTAAGGAGCTTGAACTGCGTGGGTTTCCTCCAGGGGCTCCAGTTTCCTCCCACTGTTCAAAACGGACTGCGGGGTGTAGGTCAATTGGGTGTAATTGGGCAGCGCGGACTTGTGGCCAGTTACCATGCTGTATGCCTAAATTCAAATTTACATTTATTTGGCATAGTCACCATGGCTTTGTGTGGGCGGAGAGGTCATGTCTTAGGGACATGACTGAGTTTTTTGAGGAGGTAATGAAAATGATAGTTAAAGGCAGGGCTGTGGGTCTGGTGGACTTCAGTAAAACATTCAACAAGCTCCCCAGAGATTAACACACATGGGATCCATGGAGATTTGGAAAATTGAATTCAAAATGAGCTTAGCCATGGACATCACAAGGTTGCGGTGGAAGAGTATATCTCTGACCGGAGGCCTGTGGCTATTCGTGCTCTGTGGGGATCACTGCTGGGAGCACTGTTGTGTGTGAATATATAAATGGGGAAAATGTAGCTGGGCTGATTAGTAAGTCTTCATGTGACATAAAAGGTGGTGGAAGGTGAGGATCATGAAGTTGTCACAGAATAGAGATCGGTTGGAGATGTGGACAGAGAAATGGGACTTTAATCCAGGTGAGGTGTTTCACTCTGAAAGATGAGGGA
Organism: Narcine bancroftii; assembly: GCF_036971445.1. Lineage (NCBI taxonomy): Eukaryota > Metazoa > Chordata > Chondrichthyes > Torpediniformes > Narcinidae > Narcine > Narcine bancroftii. The sequence continues at coordinate 68,334,537 of NC_091482.1, read as the reverse complement.
AGTTTTCAGCAAAAGGCAGGAGCATTGATGTACAGATGGAACTTGGGGTACACTTCCATACATCCTGAAAGTTGCCACACTGGTAGCTATGACAGGAAAGAAGGCAGGATGGATAGAGATTCAACTGTAGAGTTACAAGGAGAGGTTTTCTCTGGAATGATGTCAAAGCCAAGAGTACTTACCTTTAAGGTGAGAGAGGGAAAGTTACCAGGCAGGTTTTAGTTTTAAAAATGCTAGAGGAACTCAACCGGTCTCGTGGCGTCCATAGGATGTAAAAATATATTACCGACGTTTCTTCAAACAAACAACAGGAAGGCACTGAATAAAGATTGAAGAATGGGAGGGGGGGGGGGGGGAATCCAGATCAACAGCCAAAAGGTGTTAATTGGATCTGATCAGAGGAAAGGTGAGAAATGACCTGCCTGTGGACTGTGCTCCTTCCCTACCCCCCACCATTTTATTCTGATGCCTGCCCACATTTTGCCTGTGCCTTGATAAAGGGCTAATGTGTCTTTATCTTTGCTACATAAAGGACATGGTTTGACCTGCTGAGTTTCTCCAGCTTTGTGTTTTTACTTCAACCATGGTGTCTGCAGACTTTATCCCAAGGTAAATTGAAATGGGTAGCCATTGGCCTCTGGGAGATCCACACTATTGTGGCAGTCAGAACTAAGGTGCTCAACAAAGCGTTTTTTGTTTTACCCAGAAAGTACAGAAAGTGCTCAAAATCACTGAGGACCCTGCATGCAGCATCTTTCAGCTGCTCCCATCAGGGAAGAGATACAGGAGGATCAGAGCCAGCCCCACCAGGTTAAAGGAACTGCTCACACTAACAATTAAGACTCTCATTTGTACAGAACAATATTTATTTATTCATTTTTATAGATAAAGTACTTATCCTGCATATGTATTATTTGTCTGTATGTGTTCTATCTGGTTGTATGTCTGCAAGCTTATGCACCGTTTCGTTAGGTTGTATTTCTACAATCAGGTGACAATAAACTTGACTTGTCTTGGTATGAATAGATATTCCAATAAATTGGCAAGGCTCAAGCTAACGTGTCACTTTGAATTGTTTGGTATTTGGAGTAACAGCATCTCAGGGTGAAGGAAAACATGTTGGTAGCAGGAATCTCAGCTATTTCGTATCCTGAGAAAGTGGAACCAAGGTAGAAGTAATCACTTATGTTGCCACCAAGGCAGGTCCACCAGAAAAAAAACTGACACCCAAAGATAATCATCTGGTGGTGCTTATCAACAAAAGGATTCATTGCCTTATTCTGCTTAGTTACTGAACTAAGATGAGGACCCACACTCCTTGTAGTGAAGATGTCAATATCAATTTGTTAACTCTTACATATACAGTAAAACCTTGGTATCCGGAATTCAAGCAACTAGCAAACAATTCACGGAAAATAAATAGATAAAAATATACGGAAGTTTAAAATTGGTGCACCTCGCTGTTAGTTCACCAATCAAGCCACCAGAAAATACACTTATCTGGCATCTGCAAATTCCCATAGGTACCAGATACCAGGGGTTTTACGGTATATATCCAAGAGTGAATTCTCCTGTGTGTTCTGAATGTGCGTCCAGTTTTGACCGCATGGAAATTGCCCCTCGGCAGCTCAACAAGAGGCAGCTCTTGGAGTCTGCTGCTTTATTCAGCTTCTTGACTTACCTCCCAGTAAACCTCGTCGTCGTAGCAGTTTTCATCAGATGGGTCTCCCCAGATGGGCAATTTCAGAATAAAACCTTTGAAAAGAAGCGGGTACATTTTAAAGTGATATCACCTTATAGGAAGCAAGACTGTTGATTGAGTAAAAGGACCCAAAGAGGGTCTTTCTGAATATTACATTTTCACCAGAATATTCTGGGTGAAATTATTACCAGGCTTCCAACTGGGCAGCATGGTACCACAACGCTGTAAGAGCACCAGCGACATGGATTCAAATCCGACGCTGTCTATGTGGAGTTTGTACATTCGCCCCGTGTCGGCGAAGGTTTCCTCTGGGTGCTCTGGTTTTCTCCCACCCTTCAAAATGTACCGGTTGTTGTAGGTCAATGGGGTCTAATTGGGGGGCATGGGCTCATGGGCCGAAAGGGCCTTTTACTGTGGCTGAATGTATGAATTTAATTTTTTTAAAATCTCAAGGATCTCAGAGCGTTCTGGAAATGAATTAAAGCAACTGCACCATCTCCCCACTGCACATACTCACTGCTAACCAGCCAAGAGATCAGGGTTGTCGTGAACATGTTCTGGGGAGAACCCAGAATATTTTTTCTTGTTACACAGAAGAAATGGCTGAAACTTGTGCACAGAAAGTAAACAAAAGCAGCAGGCAGTAATGGAAAAGCTTTCAAATACTTTTTCCAATGCTTTCCCACATTTCTGACAGCTTCTCTCAAACAAAAGTTATTTTAAATTGTCATTTTAACACACCATTCCCCGTGTTATGAGGTGTTTGTTGCAGTGAACTGTAATAACACACTAATACCACCAGATGGCAGCCAATGCCCAGTATATTTAACCTGGGCAAGAAAGAGCTCTGAAAGCCTCGACAGCACACATGTCAAACTCTTATAATTATAACTCAAATAATTATATTTGGCCCGCAAGATCATTTCAAAAATGTATTAGAGGTGGCCCGCCCTGCAGCGAGAGCCGATGCTGTTTTTTGGTAATGTCACCCCCACCATCCTCCCCCTTCATTGCACATCTTTCCCCATTGTAACACGAGAAATTGTAACACGAGAAGTCTGTCGATGTCATCAGCCGGCAAGCCAGTTGGAAGGCTCCCCGCACAACCAGTCACTTCTCCCACCTGTCGAGCGGTGCGGCGGATGGGCGAGCGCCTGTGATTTCCTGTCGGCGCGACGGACATGGCAGGCTGCGCACGGCCCCCGGGCAGCGCGAGCCCCGCTCGACTGGCACCGGATGGCCCTTCCACAGCGCGAGCGCACTTCTCCCGGTCGCCACGGCCTTCAGCGCTTGCACCCGCGCGGACCCCAGGGACGGCTGGTTCGGCCCTGCACGTGAAGAGAGAGATGGTGGCTGTCCGCAAAGACTGATCGGCAGTGCACTGGGCCTGAGTGGGTGGGTAAGCAGGGGTGGGCAGAGGGTGTAGGTGAGGAGTAATGGGCAGGGGAAGTTATGGTGGTGCGAGGGGCAGTTAGAGGGAGGGATGAGTAGAAGGAGGGGTGGATAGGGAAGAGGTAAAAGGGGAGGGGCAGGGCGAGTAGGGGAGGGGTGATTAGAGGGTGAGAGATGGGTAGAGGGAGGAACAGGTTGAGGGGAGAGAGAGTAGAGGGGCGTGTATAGGATGGGGTGGGTAGAGGCAGAGCGAGTGGAGTGAGGGGTGAGTAGAGGTTGGGTAAAGGACTGGTCAGGTAGAGGGATGGTGGGTCGAGGGTGAATAGAGGCCTAGGAGTGAGCAGGAAATGCTGAGTCCTGATTCAGGCCAAAATGGACACAGCCTGTGAATGCTGACTACATCTCCACAGGGACCAAATAGGTTTCCCTCAGGTCAAGCAAAGGGTGAACTTGAGCTACCTACTCCTGACCTGTAACATTATCCTCCTAAAGTTATATCCTAAAGTTTAACATTACATATGTTGAAAGAAGAGAAAACATGCAGACGTTGTTGAAAGTTTTCAATAACTATTTAGTTCGGCCCTCGACTTAGTCCAAGTTTTTAATTTTGGCCCTCCGTGAATTTGAGTTTGACACCCCTGCTCTACAGACCTCCAAGGCTTTGTCCAACCTTTCTCAACAGGGTCTCTGCGGCTCCAATGGGGGCCACAGCACATTTAAGTAAAAGCCTTGTTTTCTTTTGACCTCTCGTAATATGCATTTTTCTTTATGTTTAGTTATTTAGTCTGAAGGAGAGAAGCATAGAAAAAAACAAAAAATTGCCTGCTTCACAGGGAAGGGGGCTCATAAACTTTATGGGCCTGGGGGGACCCATGAGTCCTGGTGGGGAGGGAGCAGGGGAGGGGGTGGTAATCAAAAACAAGTTTGAGAATAGGTGATTCAGACCACAAGTGGACCAGAGGTGGAGAGGGTGAGCAAATTTAAATTCTTGGGAGTCACTATCTCGGAGGATCTCTCCTGGACCCTAATGGCGTCGTGAAGAAAGCATGTCCACTTCCTCAGGCATTAGCGGAGATTTGGTGCATCATCGGAAACCTTGGCAAATGTAGAGGGCTGTGTTGTGAAAAGTGCGCTGACCAGCTGCCATCACGGCCTGGTCTGGGGACATCAATATCCCCAAGTGCAAAGCCTTGCAAAAGTTAGTGGACACAGCCCAGGACACGACAGGCAAAACCCTCCCCTCCATCAAGAATATCTACAGGGAACGCTGCTATCGAGAGCAGCAGCGACCACCACCCAGCACATGCTCTGTTCTCGCTGCTGCCATCAGGAAAGAGGTGTCGGTGCCACTAGACTCGCACCCCCAGGGTCAGGAACAGCTGCTCCCCCTCCACCATCAGACTCCTCAACAACAAACTCAATCAGTGATCTATTCAAATGCACTTACCTTTTGCATTTTATTGATTTTTCTTTCCTCTCTCTATTGCCCAGTCACTGTTTACATGTGTACATTAAGTACGGATTTGTTTTTGTACTACAAATAAGTGGTAATTCTGCCATGTCCACAGGAAAAGGGATCTCAGGGTTGTATGTGATGTCATGTATGTTCTCTGACAATAAATCTGAAATCTGAAAGTTGCAATAATGAACAATTGGTAGAAAGATTGGAGGAGGATTGAATGAAAAGGTTCGACAAATGGTCAGTAGAGGGTCTTGAACTCACTCCTTGAAAGACCCAGACTTAGGGAATAATGGGTCATTCAGAGCTAAGAAGCAAGAGCAGGGGCTGATGACTTCAGAAACCGTGGATGTTATGAGCAGTACGTCTTCGTGTTGTGACTTAACATCAAAGCACACAACAGGCTGTTCGGCCCATCTATTTCATGCCAGCCATTACCACATTCTTCACTAAATGAATTACATTTTAGAAAGTGTTAAGCAAAGGAAAAACTCAACATGAGGGAACAAAGAGAAACATTCAGAGCATCAGCCAGAATCCATGGAGAGAAATGGTCAGTCAATGCTTCACCCTTTCCCAAGAGTGGAGGGACCCAATTCGAAATATTGGCTAACTTTCCCTCTCCAAGGACGCTGCCTGTCCTGCTGATCACCAGATTCTCTCCAGATTCCAGCATCAGCCGTTCATCTGCCTCTCTAAAAATGAAACATTCCCAATTCAACTCGTATGAATATCTTAGTTCACACTAAGTGGCTGCAGTACTTCTAAGCAGTTATCAGTGGACTTCCTACGTTTCATCAAACTGCCGGCTACTCAAAGTTGAACGTTCAGATTTATTGTGAGAACATACAACCCCACGATTCTTTTCCCCATGGGCCAGGCAGATTTTCGACCAAACAATAGATTTAGTGAACAGGACGGCCTCTCCTACTTACCAACTACGATTCCTCCTGCAATGCTAATGAGCAGAGTCACGCAGAGCGCTGCAGCTTGAAAGCCGCCCTGGACACTCGGGGTTCGCCCTTCAAATTGACCCTCAAAACCAAACGCAGCCACCAGCCTGAGAACAATGAAAGAACCATCAGCAGGTGCCAAAGATCAGCAGAAAGCATGGCCTGCGAGCACTTCCTGTCAGACGTCAAGGAGCCACATGGCACAGAGGCCACCCACAAATCCGTAAGACCTTAAGTCACAGGAGCAGAAATAGACCATTCAGCCCCTCAAATCTGCCCCACCATTCAATCATGAGCTGATCCATTTCCCCACTCACCTCCACTGCCCGGCCCTCTCCCCATAACCTTTGATGCTCTGGCTAATCAAGGACCTGTCAATCTCTGCCTTAAACACCCGATGATACGGCCTCCACAACCACTCATGGCAACACAATTTTGAGAGAAAACAGTGCACCTGGTACTTAAATAATTCCTGCATTATCCCAAAACATGTATAGTACCTATGACCCGTGAAAGTCTTTATCATGAGGGGGGGGGGGGGGGGGGAGAGAGAGAGGGAGGGAGAGAGGAGGGAGGGAGAGGGAAGAGAAAGAGACAGAGAGGGAGAGAGAGGGATGAGGGAGAGGGAAGGAGGGAGAGGGAAGCTGGAGAGACAGACAGAGAGGGAGAGAGAGGAAGAGGGAGAGACAGATAGAGGGAGAGACATAGACAGAGGGAGAGAGAGGGAGGAGGGAGGGAGAGGAAGAGGGAGAGACAGACAGAGAGGGAGAGAGAGGAAGAGGGAGAGACAGATAGAGGGAGAGACATAGACAGAGGGAGAGACATAGACAGAGGGAGAGAGAGGGAGGAGGGAGGGAGAGGAAGAGGGAGAGACAGACAGACAGAGGGGGAGAGAGGGAGGAGGGAGAGAGAGGCAAAATATAAAAAGGTGAACAGACACAAAAGGAGAGAGTGGGGGAGTTGATTGCAGTTTGGAGGTTTGAGTGAGAAGTTGAAGTCACAGGCAGAGCAGAAGGAAGAACGGAGGGCGGAGGAAGGAATAGAACGACAGTGATAGAGGCCATGCATAAAAAGGCAGCAGGACAAGTGAAGAAGTAAACAAAACACCGCTGCAGCACCAGTGATGGGGGCTCGAATCCCACGCTGTCTGCAAGGAGTTTGTACATTCTCCTCGTGTCTGGGTGGGTTTCCTCCCACCGTTTGAAATGTACTGGGGTTGGTAGGTCAATTGGGTGTAAATTGGGAAGCACGAGATTGTGGGCCGAAAGGGCCTGTAATCGTCCTGTGGGATTGTATGAATCTACAGTGATATTTCGACAAGAAGTGAAGCTTCCCTGGTGTAACGAGGAGTGAACTCTGCCCCACTCTCTGTGCCACCCCAGTTCTGCTGGCAGCGCCACATACCCCTCCCTGGTGTAAACTTCCTCCGTAGCAGCGGCAGCTGTGACAGCTCCCACAATGGCCCCCATCAGGCCCGGCACCGCGTGGAGGTTGTGGATCCCACAGGTGTCTTGGATGTGAAGGTACTTCTCCAGGAATGGCTGCAAACAGAAATCAGACCACGGATCACAAAGAGCATTTATTAATTTCATAATTACTGGTGGGTGCGTGCGTGTGTGCGTGCGTGCGAGCGAGCGACTGAGTGTGTGTGTGTGTGTGTGTGTGTGTGTGTGTGTGTGTGAGTGGGTGTGTGTGAATGGGTGTGCGTGTGCGCGCGAGCGCGCTCTAACCTCTCTCTAGGATGGTTAAAGCCTGTTATTACTCTGTGTGTGTGAGACGCCGATTGTGGTCTAGTTAACATCCAAGCTAGTTCCCTGATCACAGCCAATCCTGGCTCAGAGTTGCTAGGTTTTGGCAGAGAAACCTTGCACTTATTCCCTGCTAGTGTTTGGGTCCTGGGTAGCAGTTATTCTGTGCCAGGGGTACAGAGAGCTTCAAACTCCTTCCCCCACCAACACACAGACACACATCCACCCACCTACACAGACATAACACACACCCTCCCACACACACATATACCCACACACAAATACACACACAACCCCAGCCACCCACAGCTTCATCGAGCGTGCGCAACATTGAATGTGAGCTCACGGTGGCGAAGATGAAACCCAACGTCGACACAGTTCCAGCCAGGGCTCCGACGATCAATGATCCGTAGGGACTGAGCATCATTTCGGCAGCAGTGCCCAGCGCCACTCCCCCAGCAAGCGTGGCATTCTGTATATGAACCTGGCCAGAGGAGCAAGATCAACATCATTCTGGAGATCCACCACCCCCACATGCTGTCCCGTCACCCCCACCCCCTCCCACTGCCCCCAGTCACCCCCACCCACTGCCCCGGTCATCCCCATCCACTGCCCCATTCACCACCACCCACTGCCCCCAGTCACCCCACCCACTGCTCTGTCGCCCCCACCCACTGCCACCAGTTGCCCCCCCACCCACTGCTCAAGTCACCCCCACCCACTGCTCAAGTCACCCCCACCCACTGCCCAAGTCACCCCCACCCAATGCCCCGTCACCCCCACCCACTGCCCGAGTCGCCCCCACCCACTGCCCTAGTCATCTCCACCCACTGCCCCCAGCCACCCCCACCCACTGCCCCGTTAAGTCCTCTCCTCCAGCCGTGTGGGGTTCAAGAGCTCACAACAAATTGGAAGGCATTTAGCCCCTTGAGAACAAATGCCCTCAATTCCTCTCTAAACATTTTTGTGCTTCCGACACTTGAGGTGCTCTTATTACAGACAACATTAACACCAATTTCGTACCAAGTTAGCAAGGAGATTCTGCTTTGGAGTTAAAGTCAAATACTGCCTGTTGGGGGAACTTAGTGGGTCGGGTGCCATCAGAGGACAAAATGATTCAAACCAAAACTCTTTATTGGGTCCTGATGCAGAGTTTCAGCTCTAAATGTTGGCCATGAGGGCAATTGTCGGGTGCAGGTCAATGGGACAGGGCAGAATAACAATGACAGAGACTAGATGGGCTGAAAGGCCTGCTTCTGTACTGTAGTCTCCTATGGTTTTCTCCAACTGATGCTGCTCAACCCGTTGAGTCCTCCAGTAGATTAGGTCTGGCTTCAAATTCCATTCTGCTGCCTTGTAATCAAGCCAAGGCTTCACAGCAGACGTTTACCATCCAATCCACATCGGAACTTGGTGGCCGTGCTATATTTTAGCCACACCTGGCAGTTAGCTGCCTTGGAGATAACCCAGAGCGTTAAACCCCTGGGAGGCAAGGTGACCCTGGCAACCTACCATCTGGATCTTCCCTTTCTTCTCAAAGATGGTGGAGATGGCAATGGTAGTGAGGACACTGGAACTGAGTGAGATGTAAGTGTTGATTGCGCCACGGTGTTGTCCATCCCCATGGTTAGAAATTGCAGAGTTGAAGCTGGGCCAAAACATCCAGAGGTAAAGGGTGCCTGAGGGGAAGAGCAAGGCGCCCCAGGTTACTGAATCATTGGACACACAGTGATATCTGCTGGCTCCCTCAACCCACTCTGACTCAAGTCCCATTCAAAGCCTTTCTCCAACCGCTGAGGACAAGACGAAACTCCAGAGGGTTTAACTCGGCCTGCAACATCACAGGCACCAGACTTCACTCCATTCAGGACGTCGACATGAGGTGGTGTCTTTAAAAAAGCACCCTCTATCCTCAAAGACCCCCACCACCCAGGCCACGGCCTCTTCAATCTGCTACCATCAGGGAAAAGGTACCGAAGCCTAAAGACGAGCACAGGGACAGCTTCTTCCCCGCTGCCATCAAATTCCTGAATGATCGATGAACCAAAGACTGACTTTGTATACTTTTTATGCATTTTGCAAGGTGCTTCATAGAAATGTTTGTGTCGCAAAACATGTTCATGACAATAAATTCTGGTTCTCCTTGTTTATCCTCTGCCTTCTACTCTTCTGAATAATCGCTCCTCTCCTCGGCTAAATGGCCTCAGGTTGGGGAGGGCAGTGGTGCACTCAGAGACGCAGGCTCAGTTGCCGACCTCATCTTGTCGTTGAGTCTGCATGTTCTCCCCGTGCCTGGGATTTCTCCAGATGCTCCATTTTCCAAAGCTGTCCTGGAAGAAAGCTCCCTGTGGGTTCTTTTATCTTTATCTTTCCTCTGTAAAGGACCCTGTTTGACCTGCTGAGTTTCTCCAGCGTTGTGTTTTACTTCAGTCACGGAGCCGGCAGACTTTTGTGTTTAACTCCTCTCGACAAACTTTCATGTGTATTTTTGCATGCTCAACAACAAGTGGAATCTATCATAATGAAAGGAGGCTTAAAGATACCATCCTCATGGGGGGGGAACTCCTGTGCAAATGGCAACCTTCACGTATTCCCCCTGAAGGATGCTCAGACCTGCTCAGAGGCTGTTGTGGATGGATGGCAGCCACAGGACTACCCAGACATGGGTGAGGGTTACCATGGCAGGTTTGAATGATAGCCGTCAGGGGCCGGGGTCAGACTGGAAACCAACAGATGTCAGATAAAGAGAAGGTGGTGGGGGGAGGGGGTGAGGAGGAGGGTGCAGATTAGCAGAGTTGGAAGTGGTGATTGGTGGAGATTGGGCATGAAGAAAGAAGGCTAGTGATTGGCTTGCCTGGCAGACATCTCAGCCCAGTACTGGGGTGGCAAGACTAGGTTGCCCTGGGAGTCCACATTGTTGTTTACTCCCGAAAATTTACAGCCAGAGAGGAACTTTGAACAGTGAGTATTGTGACCTGATGGAGAAATGGTGGCAGGGTTCATCGCTGGAATGGTCAGTCAAATTGTGCTGGGAAAAATCCAGAAACTTCTATTGTTGTAGGTAGAGGAAAATTTGTTTTCATTGTTGCCACAATTAAAGAAAAGTGTTACACAGCTAGATTTCTGAGCAATTTTGTTTAAGCTTATTTCTTTGAATCTCGTCCCATGTTTGCTGGCCCTGTAACAGCGTTGCACTAACTGCTACGTTATCCGAGCTGCCCCAATGAGAAGTACTAGAGAAACTCAGCAAGCCCCACAGTGTCCAAAAATGTATAACCAACTTTTCGGGCCTGATCCCTCCTATGGACGTTGCTTGACCTATTGAATTTCTCCAGTCTTTGGCTTGGCTTCGCGGACGAAGATTTATGGAGGGGGTAAAAAAAGTCCACGTCAGCTGCAGGCTCGTTTGTGGCTGACCAGTCCGATGCGGGACAGGCAGACACGATTGCAGCGGTTGCAAGGGAAAATTGGTTGGTTGGGGTTGGGTGTTGGGTTTTTCCTCCTTTGCCTTTTGTCAGTGAGGTGGGCTCTGCGGTCTTCTTCAAAGGAGGCTGCTGCCCGCCAAACTGTGAGGCGCCAAGATGCACGGTTTGAGGCGTTATCAGTCCACTGGCGGTGGTCAATGTGGCAGGCACCAAGAGATTTCTTTAGGCAGTCCTTGTACCTTTTCTTTGGTGCACCTCTGTCACGGTGGCCAGTGGAGAGCTCGCCATATAATACGATCTTGGGAAGGCGATGGTCCTCCATTCTGGAGACGTGACCCATCCAGCGCAGCTGGATCTTCAGCAGCGTGGACTCGATGCTGTCGTCCTCTGCCATCTCGAGTACCTCGACGTTAGGGGTGTGAGCGCTCCAATGGATGTTGAGGATGGAGCGGAGACAACGCTGGTGGAAGCGTTCTAGGAGCCGTAGGTGGTGCCGGTAGAGGACCCATGATTCGGAGCCGAACAGGAGTGTGGGTATGACAACGGCTCTGTATACGCTTATCTTTGTGAGGTTTTTCAGTTGGTTGTTTTTCCAGACTCTTTTGTGTAGTCTTCCAAAGGCGCTATTTGCCTTGGCGAGTCTGTTGTCCAGTTCTCCAGTACTTTTGTGTATTTACTACAACCGCAAGGTCTGCAGACTTTCCTGTTGCACTTCATTAATGAGAGATTGTGGTAAAGTATGTTTCATTGTTCTAGTTATCTTCCCTCTCTCCTTTGCTCTCTGAAGGAGAGAAAATCACAGGCGGTTGCTGTTCCAGCAATAGAAGGCGTTCCCTCACATCTCATTGAAACAAGATTCCACATTCCATCCCTATTCTTCAACCAGATTTTGGAACCAGAAGTCACCTGGTCTACATGGATCCAGCTTGACCCTTTTCTAAACAAGAGCTAACAGAGTGTGGTGATACAATCAATCCTACCAGCCAATGTTACCCTAAATATTGGTCTACAACATTTGACTATTACTCCGAGATATACGGTAGTGTTTGACCTGCTGAGTTCCTCCACCATTGTGTGTTTATTTCAGTCATGGTGTCTGCAGACTTCAGTGTTTTACGGGCCTTAGAGAGAGAACATTCTCATTAAATAAGCATTTTGAAACGCAGTCAGTTAAAAGCTCCCTGTTATATGTACTGGCTGGTGGGATCAGAGAATGGAATAGGTCCCTGCCCTGGAATTCACAGGAGATAAAGTAATAAACTCTCACCGATCATGGAGAAGAGATCGGAGTGGTAGACAGACTCATTCTTGCTTTGATCCAACTTTGCTCTGTACAGAATACGAGTCACGGCAAGTCCAAAATAGCCACCAAACATGTGGATAACCATTGCACCACCAGCATCCCGGGCCTTTGAGAGAGAACATTCTAATTAAATAAGTATTTTTGTTTTCTAATGAAGAATCCCTTCATTCCCTCCTTTACTCCCCAACCTGCCTTCAGTTTGGCCATTCTGTTGAATAGGAGGATCTCCTGTTGGACGCTTCAACAGCAGCCAGGGGTAAGGTAAATGGAAGCCAATCCCAGTGAGGAGATCTCGGAAGGCATGAAGTCCATAAGGTGAAGCAGCTGACGAGAACTTGGAGCAGCTGAAGAAGAAAGTGATGCGAGTGCGCGGAGCTTCAAGAGGTGGGGCGGAGCGATTTTGATGGAAGACTGCAAATGGACATAGATCTCAAATGAAAACAGAAAATGCTGGAACTCCTCAACAGGTCAGGCAGCAACCATGGAAAAGAAATTATTTACCATTTCAGGTCTGGGACCATTCATTGGAATGTTTCCCCTGACAAAGGGTCTTGGACCAGAAACATTAACTCTGTTTCTCTCCCCCAGATGATGTCTGATCTGCACCATTTTTCTCTTATTTTTGGTTTCTTTTTCGGATATCTGGCGTCTGCAATTTCCTGGATTTTGGCATTGAGCATGAAGAAGTTCGAGCTAAACCTTTGAGGGTCAGGCTACACATCGTGTCCATCTCAGATGTGTAAACACAGTCAGTACAGAACTTCTGATGTAGAAAGCCCTGACTCGTTTGTAGGAGGGTGTTGGAAGTTTACCTCTGGGAGTCTCCGCCATTGATGAAAGGGAGGGGGAGAGGAACCAGAAATGAAGGAGAATCAGTGCGGAATTCAGGAGCCAACTAATGTTTAAGAGGAATTTGAAAGAGGAGACCATTTATCTTCTCATTTCCATGCTGGTTGAAGAAAACAAGAGTTGCTTTCTCTTGGAAACAGGTGACCTCGATCTGGTACAATTGAAGACTGTGAATTCAGGGAAGTGAACCTGGTCCCTGATCATGAAGGCCTCAAGTTTAGGAAACTTATGTTAAAAATTAGCTTCCAGGGACTTAAAAAGGCATCCATCCACTCAACATTTAATGCACCTTACAATAAACCTGAAGCAGGCAGTATCAACACATAGAATAGATTGAGATGGGTTTCTGGAGAGTATACAAGACAGATCCACCAGAAAGGTTTCATATTGCTAGCTTGAGAGAACGTCAGCGACACCTAAAATTTGTATTCCATGGTTAAAACTTTGTTTGGTAAGAGTAGTTATATTGGGGTAGGACAAGGAAAATGGAACAGAGCAGTCTTGGTCAACTCACCCCAAGAACATTCAGTAAGATGTATTCATTGACTGCATAGAGAGTCACTTCGAACAGCGACATGATCAGTAGCTGCACAGGGCTGACTTTTCCAAGGATCGCTCCAAATGAGATCAGTACAGAAGCAGCACAAAAATCGGCATTTATCAGACTAGGAAAAGAGAAAAAACAAAACAGTGTGAATCAAACAGCATTTCCAGAAGAATCTTGTAATCATTTGAACGCAGCTATCTATAGATGGGTGACAATATTGTCCCTATTGATCTTCATGGTTCTACATCCTTGTAGATTACTGAACCAGTTCTGAGCAATGTTTAACATTAGGTTCTATTTTCAGTAATTACAAGAAATTGCACAATATAGCCAACAATTATTTCTACACCAACCCTTATCTCTCTCTTTCTCTCTCTGCAACCCATCACATAAATTTAAAAGAAAAATTATTTCCTAGATGTTGCCTGTCATTGACACTCAACACCTCCTCCCTTGTCAGGAAGGCACAACGGTGACTGCACTTCCTGGGAAGACTGAAGCGGGCATGGCTACTGGTCACCATTATGTCAACCTTCTACAGGAGCTCTATCGAGAGCGTCCTGGTCAATTGGATCACAGTGTGAGACGGTTGCTGCAGAGAAATGGATTGGAGGTCAATCCACAGATAGGCAGAGAGGATCACTGGTCTCTTTACCCCCCCCCCCCCCCCCCCACATCAACCGGGATCGTTGTCTGAAGAGGGTGTGCAAAATCATGGAGGACCCCTTCCACCCCACACACAGCATCTTTCAGCTGCTCCCATCGGGAAAGAGATGCAGGAGGATCAGAGCCAGCACCACCAGGCTGAGGAACAGCTGCACGTTCAAAGGAACGGATCACTCTCACCAGCCGAGACTCTCGTATGTACAAATCAATTTTTATTTATTTGTATGTCTGCATGTTTTTGCACCGAGGACTGGAGAACGCCGTTTTGTCAGGTTTTACTTGTACAATCAGAAGACAATAAACTTGACTTGCCTACCACCTAATTATTTTGATTTTTAATTTAGATTTCCAACACCTGTGTCTTCCTCTCTGCCTTTCACTGACTTTTCAATCTCTCACGCATGTACAGTCCTCCTGCCATCCTGCTTTGTTCCTTTTTATTATACCATCATTGTCTCCTCACTCCCCTGCAACTCATGATGTCAGGTGCCATGGAGAACAGGGAAGAGAAACAGTACAGCCTAATCCATGCTGATAAACTGAGAGGGTGTCCTGTGCTAAATTGTACCTAGTGCAGGTACAGCTTAATTTCAGGGAGTTTCTTCTCACGGTATGAAAAAAAAATGAAAATTATAATAGAGAGAGAGAGAGAAAATAACCCCAAAAGTGGTAGTTGCCAAAATAAAAACAGTAAATTATTTCCTTTTAGATCCGAAGCATTTCAATTCCTTCTGGACCATGAGCCTCCCAATTACATCCAATTGACCTACAAATCTAGTACATTTTGAAAGGAGGGAGGAAACGGGAGCGCCCGGAGGAAACCCACGCAGACATGGGGAAGAATGGAGAATGTGCAAACTCCTTACAGACAGCGCAAGATTCGAACCCAGGTACCACTGTTGTTACGCTAACTGCCACTCTAACCGTCCCTGCCCATTTTAGAGTTGGACGTCTATTGTTTCCTCAGCCAGAAAAGAGTGAAGCGCAGACCGCTAAAGGCCACTTTTTGAATTGGTGCCCATGTTGTCCACACGTGTGTCCTACTGCTTAGCTCGACTCTGCTTGGATCTGAGAAGAAACCCAAGCTCCAGGTTCATTCCTTCCTTTGAACCTGAAAATTATTCTTATTGCTTCTGTGATATCTTTTCAGCTTTGCTTCCCTCCCATTACCACACCCTGACCTGCTATTTGCAACATAAATCACTTCACCTTTCTCTAACTAATGCGATAAAAACTCATCCACAAGGCAATCCCAACCACCCAACTTCTTGGCAACTTAAAATTAACTTGTTTCACTCTTTCCCTGTTCTGATGAAGTGCTTTTGACCTATAACATTAACACTGTTTCACTTTCCGCAGATGCTGTCTGACCTGCTTCATGGTTCTCGTATTTCCTGTTTTAGTTTCAGGTAGCACGGTTGGTGTAGTGGTTAGCGCCACGCCATTACAGCACCAGCGAACGGGACCGGGGTTTAAAACCCCGTCCATAAGGAGCTGGCACGTTCTTTCAGTGTCTGCGTGGGTTTTCACCATGGGCCCCGGTTTCCTCCCACCATTCAAAATGTACTGGGGTTTTAGGCTAATTGGGTATAATTGGATGGCACGGGCTCGTGGGCTGAAATGGTCTGTTATTGTGTTTTTCATTTAAATTTAATTTTTTTAAAATTCCAGTGACAGGTTTTGATTTGATTTTCAGCTTTTATGGCTTACCTTTCCAAGCCGATTTTAATTTTACCATCGCTGAAATCTAAGGAATGAAACCATCCTTGCATCAGCAGAGCCCATTGGAGACTGAAGGCTGCAATGAGGAAGTTGAATCCAACACCTCCAAATCCATATCTCTTCAGGAACGTCATCAGAAACCCAAATCCCACAAAAACCATCACATGAACATCTTGAAAACCTGTAATCAGGGGGACAGAAATGACCTGAATTAGATTTTAGGTTCAGGGAAGGTAACATCAGAAGCTTGAGATCCATGTCTATTTCTTTCTTCTTTGATATAGTTTTCAGTGATTAATAATTTAAAATTCTGCCTGATCCACAGGAAAATGTATCTCAGGGTTGCATGTGATGGGATCTGACAATAAATTTGAATTTTGAACAATGAACTATTTGTAGCTAGATATCAGAGAAAGAAAGTTATGTCCTTTTTATGCAGAAAACCCAATAAATTTGCATGTGAACAACCTGTCTTTAAAGGCAGCTGGGATTGATCACACTGAACCAAGAAATACCGGGTCAGCACGACCTTTTAGACAAGTAAAGCAGCATCTCCGGAGCAAAAGGAGGTGGGACCTGTAGCATTACAGCGTTGGGGTTTTGGGTAATGCATAACATGCGTGACCTCATTGCTGCCGTTTCAAGTTTGAATCTCCTGCTGTTAAGTCGCACACATTCAATGTCATCAATGCGTCACAGACTTCGACCATCCTGGATCCAGCAAGCCCTCTGATACTACCTTCTTTGGTAGTATCAAACATGGGATAAAAATGACCCCCCCCCCCAATCCCACCTTCGATGCATTTATACAGGTAGCAGTTAAAAGGTAGTTCATTCTTGTTTTTTAACAGCTGTATAAAAGGGGTAATAGATACTCAGAGACCCAGAGTGTATTTGCAACCAGTGAGGTATTTTTGTAGTCGTCAATTTATATGGTCACTTCCATATACATCCTTTTAGCACATAATCAACAGTGACCACTTATTATCTGATCTTTATTTGAAAGGCAGAACATCTGTTGATACAATACTTTCACAGCGCTCTACTGAGGCATCTGTTTAACATTTTTGCTTCTACAACTGTAATTAGTCTTGAACCACTAAATTATTTTTCAGACTAACCGTGCAGCCCCTTTCAGTCACTCTCATAATGCAGCTTGTTGTCACATTCCAGAAATTTCCCAGTGTTTAGATTTTCCTGTGCCTGTATTGCCTGAAACTTGTTGTTCATCCAGTTGCTCTCTCATTACCTCTCCTTAAGTTTGTAGTAAAATACAGAATTCTGTGGACTGGAGAGACTCAGCAAATCAAACTGTGTCCTTTATGTAGCAAAGGTGGTGCCTGTCTTCAAAATATGTCAAGCCCAAAATGTCAGTTATGTATCTCTGCCTTCGACCTGTTTGACCTGCTGAGTTTCTCCAGTGTTGTGTTTTTAACCTCTTTGTTTGTTATTTCTCACTTTCTTTTCATTCTGTAATTATCTCTTTACCTCTCTCTCTCTATCTGTGCCCTTTTTTATGTCATTCCTCTCTATCTGTCCATTATACCCTCTCCCTGTCACTCTGTTGAGGATTTAATCATGAAGAAGGCTTGCCAGTGGCTAGACATCGTTTGAGGAAATTTGGTACCAAAGACTCTTGCAAATTTCTACAGGTGTATGTACCATGGAGGACATCTCTGTCTGACATGGAAGTGCCAATTCACAGGACAGGAAGAGGGTTGCGAACTCGGCCAGCGCCATCATGGGCATTAGTCTACTCCATTTTGGACATTTACAAGAAGTGGTGTCTCAAAAAAGCAGCCTCTATTATCAAGGGCCTCTGCAACCCAGGCCAAGCTACCATTGGGAAAAAGGTACAGGAGCCTGAAGACGAACATTCAGCGGCACAAGGACAGCTTCTTCCCCTCCGCCATCAGATTTCTTAATGATCAATGAACCACAGGCACGTCCTCAGTTTTTCTCTTACTTTGCACTAATTTTCTTTTAATGTAATTTATAGCAATTTTTGCACCTATAACACTGTCACAATTTTTTCTTTATTCCCTGTGTCGTACTTGCTCTGTATGCAAAACATATCATAGCATCTTCAGCCTATTGTGCTTCTCTCAAAACATATATACTGTCTGTTATCTTTTAATATCTTGCTATCTGTCTCACCACCCACCATCATGCATTGGGAAGGGTTGTGGCTGTCATGTGACAGCACTGCCCCCTACCTAGTCAGAGGACACACCAGCTGCCAATCAAGGTTTGGTTCCACCCCACTCATTAGTGCACACCTTGCCCTTGGACCCATGTAAACTACCTGGACTGGACTCTCCAGCCCTGCCTGTACTTGGCCTTGGGCCATTGGCTGTTGTAATTGGATTAACCCTCCTGGCACCAAGCCATTGTTTCCCGGCTAATGACCTAGGCTGGACTCTCCAGCACTATAAAGGTCCCAAGTGTTCTTTGTTCTTTCTCTTTGCCAGCTTAGGTCCACCCTGTTTCACTTGTGGAAGGGTGCTGGAGAAACCGTTGGTAAGATGTGCACTGTTAAAAGGGTTGGGAGCATTTAATAGTGGCCCTTGTAACATAGAGCTGTATCTGTACTGAGTTGGGGTGGGGGATTGTAGTGATTTTTCCTTGATCATTGTATGTCCCAGTTCATTGTTTGCGTGTGTGTGTATTTTGTTCCCATGCTATTTTCCCCATGTTCGTTATTAATTATCCGCTATTACTTTCCATTGGCTGCTGTAAACTCTATGTGTGTGTGTGTGTGTGTGTGTGTGTTGGGGGGAAGGGGGCACCTGTTACCATTTCCCACACTCCTCTACCAAAACTATGTGTCCAGAGTCCTTGCCTTTGAGACCTATGAAACCTGTTTCCTCACTCACAACACATCATCATAATCCTTTCATACACTTCAATTTGTACTTGTCTCTATCTTGTTCCAATATTCTCCTGGCCAGGCTCCCATACTTCATGCTGCCTCAAGGTGAGTCACTCAAAATGTTGCTGTCCATATTCCGAAACACACTGGTTCAGTCCACTGCACACACACTGATGCCCAAATTATCCACGTTGAACAAACTACTCCCATTTGCCTTGTTCAGCTCAGATTACACTAAACCATTCCTATTCAACATCCTCCAGCAGCGTCTTCCATAAACCCACCACCCTCTCTCTGTGTGAAGAAAGTTGCTTTTAAATCTTTTCCTTCTCACCTTGAATGCATGTCCTCTACTTTAAGATTCTCCTACCCTGGGAATAAGCCTCCAACTATTTACCTTTCTAAGCCCCTCATGGTTTTATAAACCTCCACAAGTTCCCCCCTTACAATTCAAGGAGAAAAGACCCAACTATCCAGCCTTATAAATCCAAGCCTACCAGTCGCAGCAACATTCTCATGAATCTTTTCCATCATAATGATTTCCTTCCAGTAGATTGCTGATGCATTATATTCCTTGTAGTTTTACCAGTATCTTGTACAGTGATTCCCATTTGTACAAGACAGAAATTTCAAATTCTCGTTATTGTGTTTAGTCTTGTCTATTTAAGAAGTATTTTTAATATATCAAAATCATTCGATAAATGCATTATCGAATAAAAACTTATTCCAATCCTACAGATGCAATGGTTGCACCACAGCCTGGTTTGGTAATTGAAGGGCTGAGGAATGCAGATGGCCAAGTCAATTACTCCACCTTCCCCTCCATCGAAGACGTTGATGTGCGGCACTGACTCAAGAAGGCAGCCAACATTATAAAGGTCTCCCACCACCCTGGTCATAATCTCTTCTCGCTGATCCTTTCAGGCAGAAGACTGAAGAAACAGCACGTCTGGGTTCAAAACCAGTTCCTTTCCAAAGACCCTCACTTTACTATTGAAAGCTGCTCTGACACCAAAAAGGGTCTTTTTTCTGCCACTTATATTTTGCACCATGGTATCTGTGAGTATTTATCATCTATCTATCATTTATATTCATTTTTTTTTTAAATTTACTTTCATGTATTCGATTGCACTTTTTATTGTTCTGGAAGTATCTGATGGCAGCAAGTAAGAATTTTCGTGCATATGTCCATTGGGCAATGTATTTGGCAATAAATTAATGATCATAAAACAAGGAAATATTTGGGTCAATTTAAGAAATGCCTGAAAGAAGGAAAGAATAATTTAAGAAGGGAATTTCTGTAGTTAGGAGCTTGAAAGCGAGAGACATGCCAGACAAAGGCACTGAGGTTAAATTCGGCTTCAAATGAGATGATAAAACTGAAGAGCCATTTCAGAGGGTAATTAAACTGCCAGCACATGAGAACATTAGAAAAAAAGATAAGAAATAGGAGCAGGCAGGCCCGTCGAGCCTGTACCGCCTTTTAATGATCATGGCTGATCTGATCATTGAGACTCCACTTACCTGCCTTTTCCCCATATCCACGAATTCCTTTCTCATGTAAAAATCTATCTAAATGCATCTTAAATATGTTTAATGAAGTCGCCTCAACTGCTTCCCTGGGCAGAGAATTCCACACCTTCACCACTTTCTGGGAAAAACAGTTTTTCCTCACCTCCTCATTAGGATCTAAAAGCAAGGAACTTGAAAAGTTTTCCCAGTCGAATTGCATTATTCAATCAGAACCCAGATTTTTTTTGGCAAGAATATGGGAAAGTTGGGTAATGGCAATGCATGTTAAGACAGCATCAAGAGGTTTGGATGAGGAGATTCCAGAAGGCAAAGGATCCGTCCAATGTGAAACACTCCACTACTGCACCAACAGACAATGTAAACGAATCGCAGTATTACCATGGTAGAATTCACCATGTAAAGAAGTTACTCTTTAAAAAGTCTGCAAAAAGAAATAGGATTTCAACCATAATAAAAACATGACTGGTGTAATAGGTTGACTTTTTAAATCAAAACTGTATCTCAAAATGAAACAAAGGTTTTTAGAGAAATCGTCCATATTAACTATCTCCACAGTTTTACAAAATGCAAAAAAAAAATCAGATTCTGGAAAGATTAAATAATAAATCAGATTCTGGAAAGATTAAATAAAAAAATCAGATTCTGGAAAGATTAAATAAAATTGAAAATTCATGTCAGGTAGCATCTGCGGAACGAGAATCTGTAGTAACTGGGAACGAAGAAGGACCTTCTACCTTCAATCTTTTTACCTGGATTTTTTTTTCAAAAGACTCTTGCCTGAGGCTAAATATAGTTTCAATATTATGATTTGGTCGAAAATAATCAATAACACCACACCCTTCCCCTGTTGTTTTCTCTTCAACAGGAGTCAGGGTGAGTTTGACCTAACTATTGGAAAAGCACCTGAGATCCAAGAGAATCTTAGGTAGTGGATGGGGGAATGGAGGTTTTTTACGTTTGAGGCAGGGAAAGATTAGATTGTTGTGGAGTTCAGCCCCACATCGAGGTCTGAAGGGACTAGTGCTATGTTCTATGATTTAACTCTTGATTTCTCTCAACATATCTGATAAATGCAGAGATGCCGTTTTGGATAACCAAAAATCTAACTTTTTCTCTCTCTCCCCCCCAAGTGCTGGCCTGTCCTGCAAAACATTTCTGGCCAATTTTTTTTCTGATCGTTTTCACAGCCTAATTGCACAGATGCTGGGGATTTGGGGTTGGGCTGGGACAGGGCGTGAAACTATTTAATCAAGAGCAAAATAGTGCAATTGCTGGACATTTGAAGTGAAACCAGAAACCGCGTTTCGGATCAATAAGCTTTGATCCACTGAACTAAAAGACTCTATCCCCTCTGTCCTCGGGTGGCACCCAAATCAACAGGGTTTCCAACAGTTTCTGGAGACTATTTAAGCAAAGCAGGGGACAAAGTGGGGAATTTCTTTACTTACTGGGGTACCTAAAGTAGAAATCGTTCTCCAAATCGCTGACGTTGCGGAGCACCTTGGTTTTGATCCAGTGAGCGTCCGATTCTTCATCGTACCTAATGAAAACGCCGAAGAGAATGATCATGGCCAACTGCCACAGAAAACAAACCAGCGGCAGTTTCCAGCGCATCAAGGTGTTCTTCATTCTTCTGCCTAACTGGACGGGGTTTTGTTCTCTCCCAAAGAACTAGTTCGAAGCAGCAAGCAAAAGTTTCTGGAGACAACGGAGAAATTTGAGTCTGAATCAGTGACTGAGCCGCGAGTGAAACTCCCCTGCAGGAGTTCGGGTGATTTAAAGCTTTGGAAAGGGTTGGGACATTCATCAAGGCGTAAATGGACTCCACCCTTCTTAGAGAAGGTGAAGTCAAAAATACTTGCTGATGGAGAGCACAAATTTCCCCAGAGGGGGAAAAAAGCCCATTTGTTATGCAAATACAATCCTTCATTCCCATTTGGTTTTTCTCCGAGTTTCCCTACAGGGCAAATCCTGTCGGATCCGAGAGGATCGCAATTGCACAGCCTTTTGCATCTCTTGTTATCCCCTGCGACGCATGAAAATACTTTAGAACCAGTTAAGGATTTTTTTTTAAATCAAGAAACATCTCCACAGCGGCTGCCTGAAGTTTTCCATTGTATTTCAGGCGTCCAGTTCTTGCTACATGACTATGTTTTAGGAAGTGGCTGTTGTGGAGGGGGTAGGGCAGGTCAGGAATCTGCTTTCTGATGTTGGTAAATAAATGGGAGATAAGGAGAGATCGGCCCAGAACTTCTGATTCTATTTGTTGCATTGTCTTGAAACTTCCTGTGATCCTCTTTGGCTTGGCTTTGCGGACGAAGATTTATGGAGGGGTATGTCCACGTCTTTGGTGACGGACAAGTCCGATGCGGGCCAGGATTGCAAGGGAAAATTGGTGGGTTGGGGTTGCGTGTTGGGTTTTTCCTCCTTTGTCTTTTGTCAGTGAGGTGGGCTCTGAGGTCTTCTTCAAAGGAGGTTGCTGCCCGCCGAACTGTGAGGCGCCAAGATGCGCAGTTGGAGGTGAGATCAGCCCACTGGCGGTGGTCAATGGGGCAGGCACCAAGACATTTCTTTAAGCAGTCCTTGTCCCTCTTCTTTGGTGCACCTCTGTCTCGGTGGCCAATGGAGAGCTCGCCATAGAACAAGATCTTGGGAAGGCGATGGTCCTCCATTCTGGAGATGTGACCAACCCAGCGCTGTTGGGTCTTCAGCAGCTTGCGGACTCTGCCAGCTCGAGTACTTCGATGTTGGTGATGAAGTCACTCCAATGAATGTTGAGGATGGAGCGGAGACAGCGCTGATGGAAGCATTCTAGGAGCCGTAGGTGATGCCAGTAGAGGACCCATGATTCGGAGCCAAACAGGAGCGTGGGTATGACAACAGCTCTGTACACGCTGATCTTTGTTTGTTTCTTCAGGTGGTTGTTTTTCCAGACTCTTTTGTGTAGTCTTCCAAAGGCGCTATTTGCCTTGGCGAGTCTGTTGTCTATCTCGTTGTTGATCCTTGCATCAGATGAAATGGTGCAGCCGAGGTAGGTAAACTGGTTGACCGTTTTGAGTTCTGTGTGCCTGATGGAGATGTGGGGGGGCTGGTAGTCATGGTGGGGAGCTGGCTGATGGAGGAGCTCAGTTTTCTTCAGGCTGACTTCCAGGCCAAACATTTTGGCAGTTTCCGCAAAACAGGACGTCATGCGCTGGAGAGCTGGCTCTGAATGGGTAACTAAAGCGGCATCGTCTGCAAAGAGTATTTCACAGTTAGAGGTTAGATCCTCTAACCTACTGAAAAATCTATTAATCTATTGTGTAACATCTGGAAAAATGCAAATTAAGAGGGGTTGGACATTTGATGTATTAACATTCAATATTCAGAAAATCTACTTCTCTGGCACCACCAAAGTGCTAGAGTGACGTTGTTTAACTGTGAAGGAACAACAGCAATTTACCTCTTTTCCTCTCCAAAGTAGAGCACAGAAGTCTCACCTTCATATAGCATCTAGAAGATGACACCATCTTGTGTAGTCCTTTCTCAATCCTGCTCTAGAGTTTGCAACTTGGTCTCAAGTGCCCAGAGTTCTATTTGAGGCCACAACTTTGAGTCAGTCACAAGAGTGTTTTAAACAAAAGTAGAATTGACACTAAAGTGAAATGAGAAGAATTTGTGGGGAGGTGTTGATATCAGGGGAGTCAACCAGTTGATTGAGAAAATAACAATTCATAAAAGAGGACCAGTGAAAGGAAGAAGTGGAAAGAGAAGATAGCCATTGGCATTCAGATGGGGATCACAGCAGATAAGAAAGTGGTGTCACAGATAGATAGGTTGTAAAGAGAGCTTTTGGCATATTGGCTTTCGTGAATCAAAATATTGAGTATAGGAGTAAAAACACACAATGCTGGAGAAACTCAGCAGGTCAAACAGAGTCCTTCATACAGCAAAGGTAAAGATTCAGAACTGATGTTTCAGGCTTGACCCCTTCATGAAAGTTTGAAAGAAGGTCGGCGGGAATCGAGCAAAAGAGTAAGGGTGGTTGCAAAGGCTAAAGGTAATAGAGAAGGGAGGGAGGGGACAGCAGCGCTCAAGGGGAGAAGAGATGGCTGGGTGAAGGGAGGGAGGAGAACTGATAAGGGGAAGGGAAGGGGGCAGAGGGAAGAGGAGAGCAGGTTAGCAGAAACCAGAAAAGTCGATGTAATGTCACCTGGCTGGAGAGGGCCCAGACAGAAATTCAGGTGTTGTTCGTCAATGTGCAGGTGGTCTTGAGTACAAGAGTTGGGATGTTATAATAAAGTTGTACAAGGCATTGGTGAGGCCAAATTTGGAATACTGTCTTGCAGTTTTGGTCACCTAACTACAGGAAACATATCAATAAGATTGAGAAGAGTGCAGAGAGGATTTACTAAGATGTTGCCAGGACTTCAGGAATTAATCACAGGGAAAGATTAAACAGGTAAGGACTTTATTTCCCAGAGTGTAGTAAAAGGAGGGGAGATTTGATAAAGGTATTTAAAATTATGAGGGTGTAGACAGAGAGACAGAGTGAATGCAAGTAGACTTGCACTGAGGGTAGATGAGATAAAAACCAAAGGATATGGGTTAAGAGTGAAAGTGAAAATGTTTTGGGGGAACTTCTTCATATAGAAGGTGGTGGGAGTGTGGAACAGGAAGCCATCTGAAGTGGTGAATGTGGGCTCAATTTTAACATTTAAAAAAATTGGACAGTACATGGATGGGAGGGGTATGGAGGTGATGGGCTGGGTGTTAGATGCAGAATAATAGTTTGTCACAGAAGGGACTGCTTTCTATTCTGTAATGTTCTATGGTCCGAGATATCTGCAACTTTTCATGCCATGGTGATCTCTTGGAATGCATGAAGAAAATGAGATTAAAACCTCAATGGATTGAGAACATAAATCTATAATATTTTCATAATTATGCCACTTTCATTAATTTAGAAGATCAGAAAGTCAGAATTATAAAAATAGATAGAAATTAATGTGTTGGGTAATCTCCATAGCAGGCAGGGATTTCGCAGAGGCCATCCAATTCAATTCTGCAACCCACTCCCGCACTGACATGTCTGCCCATGGTCTCGTACTGTCAAACCCAAATTACCCGTAAAATGGAGAAGCAACACCTAATTTTCCATCTGGGCGTTCTCCAACTAATGATGGCATTAACATTGACTTCTTCAGTTCCTGCTAGCACACTCCCCTTTCTCCCTCTCTTTCCCATCTCTCTGCCTTATCTCCTCCAGCTCTCCAGCCCCTTCCCTCTCCATCCACAGACCCATCCCCCCCTCCCCACTTGCTGGTGTGCCCGGCCTACTTTATCCACCTATTACCTCCTGACTGTGGACTGTGCTCCTCCTCCTACCCCTCCCCCCCTCCACATTTTATTCATACCTTGATGAAGGGCTCAAGCCCAAAGTGTTGGCATGTATCTTTATTTTTGCTACATAAAGTATCCTGTTTAACCTGCTGAGTTTCTCCAGCATCGTGGTTTTACCTATATTAACTGCATTGTCAGCTAAATTACTAACATAGATTTTAAACAGGCAAACCAGCATTGACCCCTTAGTTATACCACAGGTAAACCAGCACTAACCCCTTAATTATACCACAGACAAACCAGCACTGACCCCTTAGTTATACCACAGGTAAACCAGCTCTGACCCTTTAATTATACCACAGGTAAACCAGCACTGACCCCTTAGTTATACCAAAGGTAAACCAGCACTGACCCCTTAGTTATACCACAGGCAAACCAGCACTGACCCCTTAGTTATACCACAGGTAAACCAGCACTGACCCCTTAGTTATACCACAGGTAAACCAGCACTGACCCCTTAGTTATACCACAGGTAAACCAGCACTGACCCCTTAGTTATACCACAGGTAAACCAGCACTGACCCCTTAGTTATACCACAGGTAAACCAGCACTGACCCCTTAGTTATACCACAGGTAAACCAGCACTGACCCCTTAGTTATACCACAGGTAAACCAGCAATGACCCCTTAGTTATACCACAGGTAAACCAGCACTGACCCCTTAGTTATACCACAGGTAAACCAGCACTGACCCCTTAGTTATACCACAGGTAACAGGTCTCCAATCATCAAAGCTGCATCAATGAACACTTCTCAGCTTTTTTCTCTTCTACGCTCCAACCTGTGACCTCTTACCAGTTACCCTGAGCTCCTCCTCGCTCCCCTTCCTCTCCCTTCTCCTATCCTCCCCTATCTTTTTTATTCAGATCGTGAAATGACAAAAAGCTCAAGCCCATAATGGTTACCCCTCCTTCCCATAGATGCTGCATAATCCTGCTGAGTTTCTCCAGCAAAACCCCAATTTTACGCACCCTGATTTAACGTGAATTTGGATATAACGCGATGAGTCATTGGACTTGGGCGTCAAACTCCCAACAGGACCGGGGACATCGGGCTCCCAGCAGGGTCAGGTAAGCGTGTCCTCACATCGCAGAGAGATTTGAAACACTACAACGCAGAAGATTCTCAACCCAGCGAGGGTTGAGTTCACCCATCTGCCATTTGTTACTCTGACTGACTACGGGGCAGTGTCGCAAGTGCTCTCTCCACCAATGTAGTTCTTGCTACTTCAAAACGTGTTCATATTTGTTTCCTGCCAGCAAAATTGCCATTTCTGCATTACTAGAAATTAATTTGTGTTTTAATTTCATCCTGTAACAATGATTTATTGAAACTCCAATTTAGCGTGACCCTGCTTTTTTTTTATTTGTTCAAAAAACAAATAATATATGACACATACAACAATTAACCATAAACATGAACGTTATTTTTTATATATTAAAAAAGAAAAAAAAAGTAAAGACCCCCCCCCCCACCCTTCAGCCAACTCTTAGGAGAGCCATAAAGAAAGAAAAAAAAATTAAAGAAAAATTAAATATACATATTAAGATCTAATCAATATAAATTGAAATGTAAATATTCTGAATATAGCAACCACATTAATAAAAAAATTATAATTATCATGTGAAACATACATAATTTTTTCCATTATTAAACAATATTTCACCTCATTATACCATCTATTAATGTCAATCATATTTGTATCTTTCCACGTACTAGCAATACATTTTTTCGCTACGGATAAAGCTAAATATACAAAGCAAGCTGAAACTTATCTAATCCCAAGCCTTTCAAAGGTTGCAAACTACCCAATAAAAATACTGTTGGATCTAAAACTATTTTAATTTTATACAGATATTCTAAAAACGATTGAATTTTCTTCCAAAAAGATTGTATATGTATACATGACCAAACGGCATGAAAAAAAGTTCCAACCGTATCACCACATCTAAAACACAAATCTGATTCATGAAAACTATACTTTTTAAATTTTTAAGGTGTTAAGTATAATTGATGTAAAAAATTATAGTTAATCATTGCATAACGAGCATTTATCAATCGAGTTACCCGATCATAACAGATATCTAACCAATCATCTTTGGAAAAAATAAAACCAGTATCCACTTCCCATTTACTTTTAGATCTATCCCAACCCTTTTTATCCAGACCATCCTGTAATATTTGATACATAAATGAAATATAACCCTTCTCTGGTACCTTCATAAGAAAAGTCTAAAATTTAGTCATTTCAGGTCAAATCATCTCTCTACCAAACAGACATCTTACCAAAGATCGAATTTGATAATAAAGAAACAAAGAGTTCTTATCAATACCAAAACCTTCCCTCATCTGATTAAAAGATAAAAATTTACCCTCTTTAAAACAATCTCCCAAATTTTTCACCCTGCTTTTATCGCAATGAGATTTTATGGACCCCCAACGATTGCATTATAATGGGGGTTTCACTGTATTGCACTACTAACGACCAAGCCAGTTTTGAATCTAATTCGCCTGATCACCTGGATCCCTTGTGGTCTAACCTTCCAGACTAGCTTGTCAAGTGGACCTCGTCTAAGGCTTTGCTAAAAGTCATATAGAAAACATGCACCGCTCTACTCTCATCAAAGTTTAAGTCTGCAACTACAGCAAAAGAATCTGTGTACACAAGTTTAAGTACTGTTGACAATATTGCTTTAGGTCATGCATAAGAGACTGCCATCAATTGCTAAAATAACTGCTGAAACATACTTTTGTTTTATGAAGATTCAAGATTCTTTTATTGTCATTTAATAGTACAGAACAAGTAATATTACATGAAATTGCCTTTTACATTCCATAAGGCAGACAGAGTCACCATTTCTGTTTCTTGGTGTCCTTTAACAGCACGAGAGAAAGCAAAGCCATGAGTGTCCATGGATTCGCCTCCAGCGTCCTACACCCTAACAGGTACTCAGAGCTTTGTTTGATTCATAAGAAATCAGAGCTCCAGATTCAAACCTTCAACACGATCAGAAAGTCTACAGCACCCAATGCCCTTCGAGAGCCCTTCTTGTCTTCAGCGCCCTCTCAAATCCTGGTTTCCACAAACCAGTCTCCAGCAGTCCACAGCTTGTGCGGGTCCTTCAACGTTAAGTCCCCAGCAGCCTGTGTGGGTCCCTCAGCCACTGAGCCCCTCACTGGTCTGACACCGTGGTCAACGCCCTGTCAGGTCATCTCCTATGCTTCTCCTTCTCAATAGAGGGTGTTCTTCCCATTTCTGGTGCTCCCCTGAGTCTGCGACTCGTCATGACTGCTGCCAAGCATCTTGGGCACAGACCTCCGTGGTTTCAAGATTTAAAAAAAAACATCATTTAACACCTGTATGGAGCCACCAGCATTAGGATCAGGCAGTTGAACCATTTGGAGCAGCACCATGTCTCCACTCTCCCAGATCCACACCAGCTGCACAGCAGATCCAGCAACGCCACTATTTCTTTTGTGGTAAAATGTATAGAAAATATCTGATTTGCTTATCAGAAACTGTGTTGGGTGTCTCAGATAAGGGTGTGTTGTGGTTAATTTCGAAAGGTCAATTTCTCACGGTCATTGCTATAGATTTATTTCAGCATCTCACCATTACGGATAGTAAACCCATGGGCCCAGAGTCATCATACATCCATGTGCAATTTGAAGTGTCTATTGGGAAACAGCAGCAATTGTTGCAAAAGCATTTTAGTTCACAATTGGAAACCTCACTAGCCTGCATGTTCTAGGCACATACAAATGGAAAGCCTCACCATTCATATTGCCTCACTATTCCTCTCAGAATGTTCCAGATTGATTGAATTATGTAACAACTTGTCTTTCATTTGGCTCTGGACTCTAGATTGTTCTGGTGATATAACTAAGCATGAGGCTGAACAGTTGTCATGGGTGTATTTTTGGAATTTCACCGCAAAGGTTTTTTGAACTATGCTCTAAATAGCATGTAACTAAATTTCAGAAGCTATGAAAAAATGTACGGAATGCAGTTCAAACCATTCTGTTAACATTTAGCAATAAATTACATTCCATTTTTTCAGTTTATCAAATTCATTGAGAAGCACATTGTAAACTGCTGGTCTTAATGTCCTGTGTAAAATCAAGATAATATTTTGCCATTGCATAGAACCATAGATTACTACAGCACAGAAAAAAGCCCTTTGGCCCTTCTTGACTGTGCTGAACCATTATTCTTCCTGGTTCCACTGACCTGCACCTGGACCATATCCCTCCAATACCCTTCTCATCCGTGAACCCATCCACATCTTTCAGATTTGGAATCAGAGTTTATTGTCATAAACATGCCATGAAATTCACTGTTTTGTGGCAGCGTCACAACTTTTCAATAAATCACATTTCAAAATGAATTAAAATAGTGCAAGAAGAATAAAGGTAAGTGAGGTAGTGTCTTTGGTTCATTAATTATTCAAGAATCAGACGGCAGCAGAAAGAAGCTGTCTTTGTGCCGCTGAGTGCTAATCTTCAGGCTCCTGCACCTTTTTCCCCGTTGGTAGCAGAGTGAAGAGGCCACGGCCTGGGTGTGGGGGTGCTTTTTTGAGATGCCACCTCTTGTAGATGTACCCGATGGAATGAAGACTGGTACCTTGATATCGCAGGCTGTTAGCAACCCATTGGAGTTTTTTTCTTGTCTTAAGCATTGGCCACCTCCGTTCCAGACAGAGATGTCTGTAGATTGGCCTCTAATCAGATGAAGGTCAAGATATCCAGCAAAAATTAAAGAGTGGGTTAGAAGATCCAGGCAGGTTGGTTTGAAATCCAGACTTGAGAATTAGGACCCTGGAGAGGAGGTAACTCAACCCTAATGTTGCCATTGTTCACTATTTCTACATGCAATCAAGTAGGAATCATGATTTTTTTTCCTCTTCCCAATCAATGGATTTTTTTTCCAATTCAGCATTTTGCAACAAAGATGCAACATCTATAAAAGCACACAGATCAGTGGTATAAATCACTCACCTAGCAAGGTCACACACCTTAATTTAATTAATAATTCACAATGTATTGCATCAACATTTATAGAGGAGCGTAAGATCCAGTGTAACCTAAAGAGGGGTAGCTACAATCTGAATAATACATCGTGAATACATGTGAACTCAGACTGAGTTGACCTGTAAATAAAGAGAGGCCGAAGAGACTCAGCACATCTCTCCAGTTTGATCATTCACAAAGGGTTCCAGCATCTGCAGTTTGTGCGTTTTTCCGCAGTTGATGCGTAACTTGATTTGAAGCTTCATTTTAATTGATAATAATGTGAAATTACTAAGCAACAGAAACGTTAAGATTCAAGATTGTTCTGTGTGCACAATTTATCTTCAGAGTGAAACAAAACTAAGAGCATTTAATGACCTTACATTTACTTGTATCGTGTTCATGGCTTGTGTTTCAAACCTCAAGTATCTGATGTCCAGCATGCACTGTAATCCCATGCCACCCTACAGATGCACTGAAGTCTAGGAATTGGAGGTTCTTGATGGAATCACTTGCTGAAAGTTAGATGAATCAGGACTGCTTATTGCCGCCATAAATTTTACATTAAAACAAAATTTAGACTTACAGCATGTTAACGAGTCCATGCCATCCAATTAACCTATACCCCTAAAACATTTTGAAGGGTGGGTGGAAACCGGAGCCCCTGCGGAAAACCCACGCAGACATGGGTAGAACACACAAACTCCTTACAAACAATGTGGAATTCGAACCCCAGTCTGGTCCCGATCGCTGGCTACTCCAACCGTGCTGCTCTTTTTTTTTGTTCAATTGTTCAAGAGAATTGGAGAAATTCTTTACTTTTAGACATACAGCACAGTTACGGGCGCCCTCTGGGCCTGTGCTGCCAAATCACCCCAATTAACAGCAACCCCATATGTTTTGAAAGGTCAGAGGAAACCAGAGCATGCATTTATAGTTAGTTCAAAGGGAAGGTCATTGATCTGAAATGTTCACTGACGTCAGATGCTGCCAGAGCATCTCCAAGTTATAGATTGAAATAATCAGCGTAAAGGAAGTCAAAAGATTGAGAAGTGGGCTGATCACCAAGCGTAGATGCAGCCTTCCATTTGCTCCAGTGGGACAAGCTGTCTCATCGCAATCCATCAACTGAGCGAAGCACATTCCACTTTCTGTCGCTCAGTGGGCCAGCAACAGTGCCTTTCCTCAGCTTGTCCACTGGAGGGACCCATCGTAAAATTTAGTAAACTTCCAGTGTCACAAGAAATAGGTTGGGGGAAGCTGTTCATCATGAGATGATCCATTTTCTCACTCAGCCCCACTGCCCGCTCTTCTCGTGAGCTATGATGCCCTGGCTAATCAAGTCTCTGCCTTAAATACACCCAATGACTTGTCCTCCACAACTGCCTGTGGCAAGAAATTCCACAGATTCCCCACCTTCTTGGCTGAAGAAACTCCTATGCATTTCTGTTCTAAGCAGACACCCTTCAATCCCCGAAGTTGTGCTCTCTTGTCCTAGACCCTCCCACCATGGGAAGTAGCTTCTACATTAACTCTGTCCACGTCTTTCAACATTCAAAATGTTTCACTGAGTTCCCCCCTCATTCTGCAAAATTACAATGAATACAGGCCAAGAGCTGTCAAATGCCCCTCAGATGAGAATCCTTTCATTTCCCGAATCATCCTAGTGAACCACCTCTGAACTCTCTCCAATTTCAGCACATTTTTTCTTAAAGAGCCCAAAATTGCTCACAATATTCCGTGAGGCCTCACCAGTGCCTTATAAAGCCTCAAATCACATCCCTACTCATGTATTCGATTCCTCTTGAAATGAACACCAGCATTGTATTTTCATTCTTCACCACCGACTCAACCTGCATGTTTCCCTTCAGGCTCTCCTGCACGAGGACTCCCAGGTCCCTTCGCATCTGGGGATTTAAATTTTTCTCCCCATTTACAAAAATAGTCTGCCCATTTATTTTTTTCTATCAAAGTGCACAACTGTACACTTTCCGACATTGTATTTCGTTCAGGTAGGGTAGGAGACCACTGAGGGCAGCGAAAGAGTTTTGAGAAATATCGGGAACAGGAGCAGGTAAAGTTCGAATTTATCATTGGAACTATATTAGGGTGGGGGGTGGGGGAAGGGTTACCTGCCATTGAATGTTCATGTTTTAAATTTTTTTAAATTTAAATTTAGATTTGCAGCACGGTACAGGCTATTTTGCCTCACGAGTCCGTGCTACCCAATTTACACCCCATTAATCTACACCTTCGGTAAACCAGAGCCCTCGGAGAAAACCCACGCAGACATGGGGAGAATGTATAAACTCCTTCTAGACAGAACGGGATTCGAACACCGGTCTGGTCCCGATCGCTGGTGCTGTAAAGGTGTGGCGCTAACCGCTAGGCCAACCAGACCACCCTATCTTTGGGATTCAGATTATTCTGGAGGAATATACGTTCTTCTTGTTTGGCCTCAACCTGGCTATCGATGAGTCTGTGGCAATGGAGAGGGGAATTCAAATAAGGCCAGGACTAACAGCTTGCATGCAGGGGCCCAGCACAGGTACTCAGCAAGCAGTCACCTAATCTCCATTGGGTCTCATCAATGGAAAGGAAGCCACACTAAATCCACCAAACGAAGGTTCACCTGAAAAGTCTGTTTATGACCGAAGGCGGAAGTGAGCATCCTTCTTCACTCCAAAGAGAAAATCCCTAGCTCTGTTAACCTTGCCTCATAAGAATCATTCTACAATCCAGGCAATATCCAGTTAAATCTCTTCTGCACCCTCTCTGAAGTTTCCACAGCCTTCCTGTATTGAATATACAATATTCTAAGTGTGGTCTAACCAGAGTCTTATAGACTACAACATTACCTCTCAACTCTTGAATTCAATCCCCCATACCACAAGCTTCCTTAACTACACTATCAACCTGCATGCCAACCTTAAGACATCTATGGATTTGGACCCCAAGTTCTTCCACATTATTCCTGCCATTAACCAAATACTTCACCTTTATGTTTGACCTTATAAAATTCGTCACTTCACACTAATTTGGATTGAATTCAATGTGCCAACTCTGCATCCTGTCCATATCCTGTTGTAACTGACAGCAAACCTTCCAATCTCCAACCTTCAAGTTAGGTTCAAAACATACTGATTCATCCTTCTAATTCTTTGTCCAGGGCATTTATAAAAAATCTCTAAGAGCAGGGGTCCCAGAACAGATCCTCGTGGAACTCCACTTGTAACTTGAATATGTTCCATCTACTATTACCCTCTGCTTTCTGCAGATAAGCCAATTCTGAATCCGCATGCCTCAGGACTTTCTGAATGAGCCTTACTAAAATTCATATGCACCACCTCTACCACTCTTCCTTCATCAACTTCTTTTGTTTTCCTCACAAAATTCAATTAGGCTTGTGATGCTGGACGTTCCCTTCACAAAGCCATGTTGACTATTCATAAGCAGAATGTGCTTCTCTAAATGCTTGTAAATCCTGTCCCTAAGAAACCTCTTCATAGGTTTGCCCAGCACTGATGTAAGACTCCCTGGTCCATAATTCCCAGGAATCACCCTATTATGTTTTTATCAAACAAGGGGATTACATTGGTCATTCTCCAAACCTCCAGTACCACCCCTGTGTCCATGGAGGAAGCAAAGATTATTGCCAAGGCCCTAGCAATCTCTTCCCTCACTTATCTTGTATATCTTGTATGAGCCTTGAGTACCCACTCACTCTATTTCACCATTTCCCACTACCCCCCCCCCCTCCACCAAACCATTCCACTTTCACTAAGTCTTGCTATTTAGCCTTCCTCTTTTACAGTATTCCTTCTTTCTACTCTTGTCTGATTATTTCTCTGCAAAATACCTCAGGATATTTTCTTTGAAAAAAAGCCATTTGTGACTCAGGACATGAAAAGTGCTTTTTAAGCAATAATTCCTGAAAGCTAAATGGCTGTTTCTGCATTTAAAAAATAAATAAAACTGCCTGCTTTAAAATACCTTGCCTGCATCTGGATTCATTTGTTTTGCAACAGCTTTCAACATGCAAAGCCAGGTAAAGTGCTGACTGAACATGTCTTGTCAGCATAACAATTAATCCTGAGATTTTTTTTGTGACTTGTGCTGCAAATGAAGAACAAATTTCCAATTATTTATTCCAGAAAGACATTGTTAAAACTAATTTCATTTTGCCAGGCAAGGAAAAAGATTAGGTACAGCAGAATTGTATAATGGTCATAATGTACTTAGAAGTTACTGAATTGTGGAACAGCAAAGAAGGGAATTAGGCCCACCAAGTGTATACTAGCTCAGTGGAAAAGCAATAATTTCAACCATGTCTTTTCCAACTTTGTGAATGATTTTCTACAATTCTTTATTTAGATTATTAGTGAGTTTGCATCCACCACCTTTTCAAATCCAAACTATTTTTTGCTTCTATTTCAGATTTATTGTCAGAGTACATACAACCTTCCATTCATTCTGGAGACGTGACCCATCCAGCGCAGCTGGATCTTCAGCAGCGTGGACTCGATGCTGTCGACCTCTGCCATCTCGAGTACTTCGACGTTAGGGATGAAAGCGCTCCAATGGATGTTGAGGATGGAGCGGAGACAACGCTGGTGGAAGCGTTCTAGGAGCCGTAGGTGGTGCCGGTAGAGGACCCATGATTCGGAGCCGAACAGGAGTGTGGGTATGACAACGGCTCTGTATACGCTTATCTTTGTGAGGTTTTTCAGTTGGTTGTTTTTCCAGACTCTTTTGTGTAGTCTTCCAAAGGTGCTATTTGCCTTGGCGAGTCTGTTGTCTATCTCATTGTCGATCCTTGCATCTGATGAAATGGTGCAGCCGAGATAGGTAAACTGGTTGACCGTTTTGAGTTTTGTGTGCCCGATGGAGATGTGGGGGGGCTGGTAGTCATGGTGGGGAGCTGGCTGAAGGAGGACCTCAGTTTTCTTCAGGCTGACTTCCAGGCCAAACATTTTGGCAGTTTCCGCAAAGCAGGACGTCAAGCGCTGAAGGACCATCGCCTTCCCAAGATCGTGTTATATGGCGAGCTCTCCACTGGCCACCGTGACAGAGGTGCACCAAAGAAAAGGTACAAGGACTGCCTAAAGAAATCTCTTGGTGCCTGCCACATTGACCACCGCCAGTGGGCTGATAACGCCTCAAACCGTGCATCTTGGCGCCTCACAGTTTGGCAGGCAGCAACCTCCTTTGAAGAAGACCGCAGAGCACACCTCACTGACAAAAGGCAAAGGAGGAAAAACCCAACACCCAACCCCAACCAACCAATTTTCCCCTGCAACCGCTGCAACCGTGTCTGCCTGTCCCGCATCGGACTTGTCAGCCACAAACGAGCCTGCAGCTGACGTGGACTTTTTACCCCCTCCATAAATCTTCATCCGCGAAGCCAAGCCAAAGAAAAAAAGAAAAAGAACATACAACCTGAAATTCTTTTTTTTGCAGGCGAGACAGAATTACCACTTATGATAGTACAAAAAGCTGTACTCAAATAGATACACATGTAAAAAAATGATATGTAAACAAACTAACTGTGCAATTCAGAGAAAATAAAAGAAACAATAAAGTGCAAAAAAAAAATCCTTAAATGAGTCCTTGATTGAATTTGTTGTTGAGGAGTCTGACGGTGGAGGGGTAGAAAAAAAAAATCCAACTTAGATGGAAAGATCCTGTTCCTCCCACTAGGACTCAGTGGTTATGTCATGAATTGGAACAAGATACATAAATGTATATCATTCTGCTAACTTAAGGTAAAGAAAAAGTGCTAAGTCTGAAAAAGGATAAAACAGAAAACTTCTAAGATGACCTGAATTCCAGAGACCCAAACCGGGCGGTCCAATCGATTAAAATATTGAATTGAAACAAGATAAAACATATATTGATTTCTCAGTAATAGTATCTAAAATTCGGAAATGCCAAGCCTCCATTCCTTTTAGATCCTTGCAAAAGAAGCTTATTCAGCCAAGGTCGTTTGTTTTTCAAATACAGGAAGATAGAATAGAGTCAAGGGAATCAAAGAAATGACTTGGGGATGAAGACTGGAAATGCATAAAAAAGGTGTAAAAGTTTGGGGAAAGTAATAATTTTAATAGAGTTAATACAACCAACTAATGAAATAG
This sequence comes from Narcine bancroftii, assembly GCF_036971445.1. Classification (NCBI taxonomy): domain Eukaryota; kingdom Metazoa; phylum Chordata; class Chondrichthyes; order Torpediniformes; family Narcinidae; genus Narcine; species Narcine bancroftii. The sequence continues at coordinate 68,297,840 of NC_091482.1, read as the reverse complement.
AGAAAGGGGACCATTTGGATAACATTTTTTAAAATTGTTTTAATAAATTAAGAAAATATTTTATTAAATAAATGTTTATGGTTTTTGGTAACTAAAATTCCTAAGTAAACTGCTTCTTAACAATGTAAAAAGGGAGATTGGCACAGATAGGCACCACAGTATTGAGGGGGAAAAGTTCACTTGTGTAAGTTTAGCTTATACCCTGAAAAGTGACTGAATTGTGATGGCAATGACAAAATAAAAAGGAAATAGATACTTCCAGATTTTAGGCAAATAACAGGAGGTTGTCCGCATTAAGGGAGACCTTGTGAACTATACCCCCTCTTGAAATCCAGGAGATGTCCTCGGAATCACGAAAAGCAATACCTAACAGTTCTAATGCTAAATCAAACATGAGTGAACTGAGAGGATATTCGTGCCTAGTTCCACGATGTAAGTGAAATAGAGTAGATTCTTGATTATTTGTAACAACAGATGAGGAAGGTGAATGGTATAATAATTTAATCTATGATATGAAACCAGGAGCAAAATTGAATCTTCATAGGATTTGAAAAAGGTATTGCCATTCAACCCTGTCGAAGGCCTTCTCTGCATCCAGAGAGATAACACACTCTGGAATTTTAGAAGAAGGAGAATATATTATTTATAATCATTAATGAATGTGAAAATATGAATGATGATTTTTAGTGAAACCAGTCTGATCTTGAGAAACAATCAAGGTGAAATCACATCAGGTTTTCCTCAATAAGATTAAAAGACCAAGGGAGCATGATCTACAGTTTTCTATCTCAGACAAAAATATCAAAAATTGATATTTGATTCTTAAATTAGTTAATACTTCTTCACTACGTGCTTGACATTCTCTAGTTCAGTTCAAGGTTGTACATTGGACTTGCATGTCTAAAGACAAATTATCCTTTTTATTTCCTGATCTAAATCCCCAAGGTGACAGATGTAACGATAGGGAAGCAATCTTGATACATATGTTCTGGTCTTGTTGAGCTCTTGAACCTTATTGGAGGGAGATTTCCATGTTTTTGAACCTGATCTTTTAACGGCTTTGTTTGGAGTGTTAGATGATATTAATGAGAAATTTTCTTCATCTGGTCGTCAAATCATTCCATTTACAACTCTTAGGGCATGAAGAGCGATCCAACTTAGATGGAAAGATCCTGTTCCTCCCACTAGGACTCAGTGGTCATGTCATGTCTTGCCTTAACTTAGAAATGATCAGGTGTTCTGCGTTGTAGACTAACACTAATTTTCATAAAATTTGGAGTCCTTTTATGGACTATTTTTGTGTTCATTAAATCTGTTTGACTTGATCACTGTCTATATTTATGTATATACATGGATTTTCCTTCAGTTAGTATTGTTTTTTATAGATTCAGCAGAACTAAACGACTTTTAATTTTATGTCAAAACATCCCAGATTTTTCGGTTGGGGGTTAGAGTTCTTTTCTTTGTTTTTTTCTTCTTTTTTGTCATTTTGACAACAGTGAATGGGGGAAGGGGGAAATCGCTATTTTTTATTTTTGGAAATGTACTTGTATTCTTCATATTTGATAACCTTGTGTTCTCTATACAACGTGTGCTTGCTATATAAAACTCAATAAAAAGGTTGAAAGGTATAATCAATCAGAACTAGTATGTTCACAGAATTCTGCCTAGGCAACTCCCCTGTCTTGTCACTAAACCTCCAAGCTCAATCCTACAACATGTAGTCCTGCATCTTGGAATGTGCCTGTGGCAGCATTCCCTCACTGCCTCCTCCGTGTGCTGAAAGACAAACAGGTTTTGGGCAGACCAAAGTGCATCTTTGATGGTCTTCCAGCTGCAGGGGATGAAATCTGCATTCCCCAAGATGGTGGGCGACTGTCTCCACTGCAGCACAGTAATCTCGAGGACAACTTGCGTTATGGGTGATGTTCTGGTTGCACAGGAAGGATCTGACTGGGAGGGTTCCTCTCACCACCAGCCTGCTTGTTTGTGAGCCCCAGTGAGGCATTCTGCCAGATGACCTGGACAATCTGCTCAGGGAACCATCCCACTGGATCCATCAAGTCCTCCTCTCTCAGTTTCTGTAGGACATTCTGTGCTGACCACTGCATGATGGCCTCATGGTCAAAGATATAGTTCTGGAAAATCTTTTCCATGAAGGATAGCTGGTGTGGCAAAATACAGCTGACTAGGACATGGCAATGGGGCAAGGTCCATCCTTTGCCATACCTGGGACAGGTAGAACCTCAGCATGTAGCAGGACTTGTGGCCTCATACTTTGGTTCCATGCACAGCCTGATTCAGCCACACATGAAGGTGGTCATCAGGATGAGGGCCTTGTTGGGTACGCCCTTATCCCCATGGTCTGGTGACTTATACATGGTGACCTTTTGGATCCTTTTCATTTTGGATGATCTTTTTTTTTCCCCAAAATAGACTTTACTCACCATAAATTATTTATAAAGAAGAAAACCATTAAATTTTTTTTCACACCCATGGTGTCATTCATATCTATACATTCCCATCCATGTACATTGTTACATTTGTTCTCTAAACTCACCATTACCATCCCTTTGGTACATTTTTACTTCTCCCCCCTCTGTTTGAGGGAATTCCCCTTGGTCTCAGCCCCATTCATGCAGTAATGGGAGGACTATACATCCACCACCCACGTTGTTCTCAAGATGACTGCGGTGGAGTGGAGACAGTCGCCATCCTCTTTGCTGCATGCACATTTGCAAAGTGCGTGTGGAGAAGGATTCAAGGGACCTTGTCATGGTTCACCCCTAACAGCAGCATGACAGAGGTCTCTGATATATGGGCTGTTCCCAGGGACGCCCACGGAGTTAGATGTCCAGAACTGCTGTAAGACCATCAACTCAGTGAAAAACGCACTTTGGTCAGCCCGAAACCTGTTGGTCTTTGAGCACATGGAGATTTAGGTCTGTGAATGTTGCTGACTGGCATATTCCAGGCTGCAGGAGCATGTGCTGAGGCTTAGTGCAGCCAACGCGAAGGGGTTGTGGGAAAGGACCACAGTCTAGAATCCTCCCATCATTGGGCATTCAGGGGCTGAGACCAAGGGGAAGTCCATCAACCAATAGAGGGAGGGAGAAACAAGGTACCACAGGGGTGGTAATGGGGTATTTAGAGAATGTATAGGCATAACTGATATTATATAGACGTAAAAAGACTGAACAGTTTTCTTATTTGGAAATAATTTATTGTGAGTATATTTTTGGTTAAAAAAATCTCTTCTAGAATCCTTTAGCCTTGATAAATTTTTTCTTATTTTTGGATATTCAAAAGCTTTCTCATGGCTATCTCTAATTAGACAATCGTTAACAAATAAGAACTTACTGCAGAAACCAAAGGGGGCAACCATTAGAGTTTGAGTCACAAAATGAGTATCCACACTGTCCACCGAATTCAGCAAACCCTGACAAGGGCTCCAATTTTATTTCTGCAAGTTATGTAATCGGTACAATATAAATGCAACGCAATTCAGCTCAATACCATGCTAGCCGACACTGCCGAGAGATAAGTGAATAAATTTGATTTGGATTTAAGTTGTCTACTGTGAATCACAACTATTTAGATATTTTGAGTAACATTTTAAATGTATAGAATGACATTTCTAAATGTATTTTCCTTAATTTCCCCATTGGAAATTACACCAAAATGCTGCACAATGACCTTCTATTTTAGTTTAGTATGGCAGTTTAATTTACAGTCTTTCATGCTGACGTCATCCATCTCAATATTGACTTTCAATATGTGACAGAATAATTGCTCAATTTGGGAAAGACAATAATGTAAATGTACTCACATGCTTTTGCAAAACCTGCTCAACAATTTCTTGGCACAGGTATGAGTATGCAAGAGACTCCAACTGTTGGGTTCTTGAGCAGAACACAAACAGCTGGAAGAATTCAGTGCATTAGTCGACATCCATGGAGGAAAATGGCAATCGACATTGTGGTTCAACATAGAAAAGTGCTGGAGAAATTCAGCAGGTGATGCAGCGTCCTTAGGAAGTATCGAGTAGCCAATGTTTTGGGATGGGACCCACCACAGGAGATTTCTTGTCTAATGACATTTCAGTTTGAAAACTTGCTTCAGGAATTCAACATGGTCTACTTATTTAGTTACTGTTGAATGCATAGGATGCATTTTTTTAAATAAAAAAATCATAGGATTAATAAGGTTGTCAAAGTTTGTTCTGCTAAAGTCATTTTGACAGGGTTCATGAATTGACAATATCTTGTTAAAGTGTTTTGTCTTTCTGTCACAAATTCTTAATATATTTGTTGGTATGTGTGAGACAGAATGAGTATAAAGGGCAAAAGATTGTTGGCAAGGTGTGTAGCAGGCCCCACCAATTTCCAATAAGTTGCCACATTAATATTCTTACTTTAACTCAGGATGTTGACACGTTGAATTCCACCCCCTGCATGCTTCTAATAAAGATTTCCTTTATCTAGCTTCTTCCTGACCCTGGATTGGTTTTCCCCAGAACATTATAGTATAATTGACAAGATCCACTGACAGTTCCAGCTAAAGGAACATTTCTGTGGGACTACAGCAGACATAGCCACCCAACCACAGTTTTTTTTTATTACGCCGCCATCAAAATTCAGTTAGGTCTGACTCAGCCTTGGGCACCTCGTAGATAAGGAATATTCAGAGCATGGGAGATTTTATAGCCATCCCCCCATTCCCAAATCCATGTCTTGATGAAACAGTTCTCCCAAAGATATTAAAAGAGAACCATATAGGGGCTAATAAAACAATTCTTTAAACTAAAAATAGACTTTATTCACAATAAATTATTTACAAAAGGAAAACCATTCAAAGTCTGTCCCACTCTTACCTTAATTTCCATGCATTTCCATGACTGCACGTCTCAGCCCCTCAATGCCCGGTAATGGGAGGACTCTAGACTGTGGTCCTTCCCCACATCCCCCTCGCGTTAGCTGCGCCAAGCCTCAGTGTGTCCCTCAGCACGTACTCCTGAAGTCTGGAATGTACCAGTCAGCAGCATTCCTGCACCAACATTTGCTTGTGCTAAAGACCAACAGGTTTTGGGGAGACCAAAGTGCGCCTTTTACCGAGTTGATGGTGTCTTCCAGCAGTTCTGGATGTCTGACTCTGTGTGAGTCCTGTAGATCGGAGTGTTTGCTGTCCCGCTGCTGCTGGGGATGAACCGTAACAAGGACCCCTGCATCCTTTTCCACATACTCTACACAATAAAACAATTCTGGGAATGGTCATTCACACCACTATGGAATAGATTGGAAGAGAGGAAGAAATCCACCAAGCACCAGGCAATCTCTGTAATAACATTACAATGACAGTAATAAAACTGACTCCAGGGGATGTAGGTGATCTCATTCAGAAGCTGGGACAGGAGCCTTATTTGAATTTGTTTGCACCTCAGTTACATAAATGATACTTAAAAATGTCACTGAGAAGTACAGGGAATTTGAATCACATTTATGTGAAAGAACATTAGAAATATAAAGCTGGAGCGTAGAACATAGGAAGTAGGAACAGGAGTAGGCCAAAAATGGCCCATCGAGCCTGCTCCGCCATTCAATATGATCATGGCTGATCTAATTTATGACCTAACTCCACCTACCTGCCTTCTCCCCATATCCCCTCATTCCTCTATCATGTAAAAATTTATCTAACCGAATTTTAAATATGTTTAACAAAACAGCCTCAACCACTTCCCTGGTTAGAGAATTCCAAACATTCACTACTCTCTGGGAAAAACTATTTTTCCTCATCTCTGTCCTAAATCTACTCCCCCGAATCTTGAGACTGTGTCCTCTGGTTTTAGTTTCCCCGGCCAGCTCAAAAAACCTTCCTGCATCTATCCTATCCATACCCTTCATAATCCTATATGTTTCTATAAGAATGAGGGGAAATTTGAAAGAGGTATACAAAATTGTGAGGGTTTAGACAGAGTAAATGCAAGTAGGCTTTTTCCACTGAGGTTCGGTAAGATATAAACCAGAGGATGTTTGGTTCAGAGAGAAAGGGGAAAAATATGGGGAAAACATTACAGGGAACTTTTTCACACAGAGTGTAGAACGAGCTGCCAGCTGAAGTGATGAATGTGGGCTTAATTTTCACATTTAAGAAAAATTTTGACAAGTATATGAATGTGAGGGGTATGGAGGGATATGGAATGGGTGCAGGTCAGTGGAACTAGGCAGAATAATAGTTTGGCACAGACTAGAAGGGCTGAAGGGCCTGTTTTCTGTCTGTCACTATGTGGTGCTGTCCTGTCCTATGGTTCTAAACAGGAGCAGGCCATCCACTTCCTTGTGTATGCTGTAACATTCAATAAATTCATGGCTGTTATTTTACTGTGGTACCACTCACCTCTCTCTGATAGCAACGAGATACCTCTCGATTCGCTTCCTCTGTAAAAACCTCTTTTGAATATTCTCGATGTCTGTGAATCCACGGCTCTCTTGGATAGAGAATTCCAAAATGTCACTAATCTCTGGTTGAAGAAACAAAAGCAAAGATATTGCATGAACTCAGCCAGTCAAACAGAAAGAGAAATCGACAGTGTTTCTATTCACTGATCCTTCCTGACAACTGGAGAAAGAGTGGAAGGTTTACAGTCTTCACAGCAATGCTGTCATCTTTTGTCTTGCACCAGGACATTGTGACCATGGAAAAGTGGTAAAAGGGCAACTGGAATCATAGACCCTTAAAACATTATAGCACAGAAACCGACCCTTCTAGTCGGCACTGAACCATTTTCTTTCCCACTTCAGCTGGCAGCTTGTTCCACACTCCCACCATTCTGTGTGAAGTTCCCCCATATGTTTCCCCTAACCTTTTCCCCTTTCACTTTAACCCACGTCCTCTGGTTTGTGTCTCACCTACCCTCAGTGGAAAAAGCCTGTCTACATTTTCTCTATCTATCCCCCTCATAATTTTAAATACCTCTATCAAATCTCCCCTCATCCTTCTATGCTCCAGGAAATAAAGTCCTAACCTGTTTAATCTTTCCCTATAACTCAGTTCCTGAAGTCCGAGCAACATCCTAGTAAATCTTCTCTGCCTCTTTCCATCTTATTGATATCTTTCCTGTAGTTCGGTGACCAAAACTTCACACAATACTCCAAATTTGGCCTCACCTCCGTCTTAAACAACTTTACCACAACATCCCAACACCTATACTCAATACTTTGAATTATGAAGGTCAATATGCCAAAATCTCTCTTTACAACCCTATCTACCTGCGACATCACCTTCAGGGAATTATGTATCTGTATTTCTAGATCCCAACTCCTCAGTACCCTACCATTCACTGTGTACATCTTTTGGTTTGTCCTTCCAAAATGCAACACCTCATACTTGTCCGCATTAAATTCCATCAGCCATTTCTGCAGCCCGTCTTTTCAGCTGGTCCAGATCTCTGCAAGCTTTGAAAACCTTCCGCACTGCCAAAACTCTTCCAATCTTAGTGTCATCTGCAAACTTGCTGAGTTGTTGGAGGCTGACATGAGAGGCATCAGATGCTGAGCATAAACGTAAATCAACGGCAAAACCTTTTTAGGTCAGTTGAACAAACGCAATGTTTCAGCATCATTATGTGATTCAACTAAAGTGAATATAACGTTTCTCCAACTTCCTATGTGATTCAGCAAATCTGAAATTTGCATTCAGCAGGAAGATGTCTATCATAATCCATAATTTTTACTCAGGAAGCAAACCTTTTTACAAAAGAATTGTGGCACAGTTAGTGTAGCAGTTGATGCAATGCCATGACAGGAATCTGGCTTCTAATCCAGCACTGTCTGCAAGAAGTTCGTATTTTCTCCCCATGGGTTTCCTCCAGGAGCTCCAATTTCATCCCACCTTCCAAAATCATACAGGGTTCATGGGTTAATTAGTGCATTTGGGGCAGCACAGGGCCTGTGGGCTGGAATTGCTTGTATCTCTAACAAAATTTTAAATCAAAATTTAAATAATTAGACTCCAATTATCCCTATAATAAGAATATTTATCCCCTTGCAATATACTAATCTCTTTGCACAATCTCTGCAATTTCTGCCACAAGTTATTTCAGGACACAGTGAATCAAAGGGGCTACTGTCATCTTGTTCCAGAGCAAAAGGAAAGAGGATGGAGAAAGCCACCTTCCTTTTATTTTCACCCCCCTGTGAACATTGAGCAAGGAGTACAATACTGTCACAGATAGTCACTGACAATGCATTTTATTCAATTGCTCACTGCTTCTGTGTCATTGGGATTTATACATCAGGAAGACAACAAGAATTACAAAATTCTTCTCAGCAATGGTATTTTGAATTTCACAATGTCAAGATCAAACCAATTTCTTCCTGAATTCAGCCTATTATTAGCTTGATGGAAGGATTTTGTTCCAGTCTTCGAATTAGCCAGCTTCTTCCTGGAGCTTGAATGTCAACAATTCATTAAATATATTTTATCCATTTTCAAAACTTTGTCCGCACGTCAAAGTTTTTGGCTTTGAAAAGTTGTGCAATTGGAGGCCAATGAGCAATGGTAAGGGTCAGTGCTGGGTCCACTGCCAACTGTTCTTTACATTTTTAAATGTAGACATACAGACATACATCATGGTAACAGGCCGTTTCAGCCCACTCATCCGTTCTGCAAAATTTATGCCACATTAACCTACACCCCTGGTACGTTTCAAATGGTGGTAGGAAATGGAGTCTCCAGAGAAAACACATGCAGACATGGAGAGAACGTACAAACTCCATACAGACAGCGTGGGATTTGAACCTTGGTTGGGTTCCAATCGTTGGTGCTGTAAAGGCACTAACCACTACGTTAAATATGCTGCCCATAGAGATTTGGATGACCAGGTTGCTGACACAGTAATTTGCAAATTTGGAAGGATAGTGGACAGTCAGAAAGGATGTCTCAGGTTATGATACGGTCAATTTAATGAGGTCAAGGAATGGAAAACAGAATTTATCTCTGATAAGTTTGAGATGTTACAACTTGGGAAGCAAAACCAGGAAAGGACTCACACAGTAGATGGAGAGCCCCGAAGAGAGTTGTTGAATGGAGTGTTCCCTGAAAGGGGCAACAGGTGGACAGAATGGTGAAGGAGTTTGGCATGTTTGCTTTTATGAAAAAGGTACACAGTACAAAGGGTGGGTTATCATAATAAAAGGCATTGATGAGACCACACTGAGTACTGAGTGTAATTCTGGATGCCTCGCTCCAGGTTGGACGTCATGAAATTGGAAAGAGAGCAGAAAACTTTCATCAAAATGCAAAAAAAACGTTTCAAATATATAAAGAATGAAAGAGAAGTGAGAGTAGCCCATTAGAAAATGATGCTGGAGAAATGATAATGGGTGACAAGAAATGGCAAAATGAGTATTTTGCATCAGTTGTCATTATGGAACACACTAGCAGTGTGCCAGATGTCAAAGGGTATCAGGGAAGGGAACTGAGAGCACTTACTATTTTAAGGGAGAAGGTGCTCAGAAAGTTGAATGGTCTAAAGGTGGATAAGTCTCCAGATGGATTGTACCCTCAGGTTCTGAAAGAGGTAGCGGTAGAGGTTATGGAGTCGTTGGTAATGATCTTTCAGGAATCAATAGATTCTGGCATGGTTCCGGAGGACTTTAAAATTGTAAATGTCACTGCACCATTCAAGAAGGGCGTGAGGCAGCGGATAGGAAATTATAGGCCGATTAGCCTGACATGAGTGGTTGCAAAAGGTTACGGAGACTTGGAGGCACAAGACGTGATGACATGGTTTCCCCAAGGGAAAATCTTGCTTGACAAGCCTATTGGAATTGTTTGAGGAAGTGACAAGCAGGCTGGATAAGGGAGATTCAGTGGATGTTGTGTATTTGGATTTTCAGAAGGCATTTAACAAGGTGCCGCCCATGAGCCTAATTAACATGGTAAAAGCCCATGGGTAGAGCACACAGGAAGCAGAGTTGGAATACAGGGATCAGTGTTGGGGGACTATTCTTTTTGTGTTGTATATTAATTATTTGAATTATGGAATGAGAGACTTCTTAGCCAAGTTTGCAGATAATACAAAAATAGTAGGACCAGGTTGTGTTGAGGAAACACAAAGGCTGCAGAAGGACTTAGACAGATTAGGAGAATAGTAGACATGGCAAATGATATACAATGCTGGTACATGTCTGAAAAAAATAAATGGGCAGACTATTTTCCAAATGGGAAGAAAATTGAAAATCCACAGATGCAAAGGGACCTGGGAGTCCTCGTGCAGGATTGCTTGAAGGTAAGCTTGCAGGTTGAGTCGGTGGGTGAATAAGGCATAGGTAATGCTGGCGTTCATTTCAAGAGGAATAGAATATAAGAGCAGGGATGTGATGTTAACATTTTATAAGGCATTAGTGAAAGTTCACTTGGAGTTTTGGTATTTTCATTTCAGAAAGGATGTGCTGACATTAGAAAGGGTTCAAAGGAGGTTCACTAGGATGATGGGATAGGCCAAAGGAGTATTTAACAGAAGAAATGGGGGAGGGGGGGTAGGGTGTTCTATTGAAACATTTTGAATGTTGAAAGGCATGGACAGAGGAAATGTAGAATGTTTGTTTCCCTTGGTGGGAGAATCTAGGACAAGAGGGCACAACTTCACAATTGAAGGGTGCGCACTTAGAACAGAAATGCTTAGGAATTTCTTCTGCTAGAGGGTAGCAAATCTGGAATTTGTTGCCACAGGAACTTATGGAGGCCAGGTCTTTGGGTGTATTTAAGACAGAGATTGATATGTTCTTTATTATTCAGTGCATCAAAGGTTATGGGAGAAGGCTGTGCAGTGGGGCTGAGTGGGAAGATGAATCAGCTTTATGATTGAATGGTGGGGCTGAATAGTCTATTTCTGCTCCTATGTATTATGGACTTATGGTTTTAAGTTATTGGGACTCGAGGGCAACATTGGAAAGGCTGGGTTTTTATTTACTGGAGTGAACAAGAATTTCTCTTGCTGATCTGCCGGAGAGGTCAACATGCTGTAGGTTTGTCTTCCATGTTTCCATTACCACTTATTGGTGGTTTTAAAAACAGTATTCAGTATGATATATACACATGCAAACCAAGAAAGAAATGTAAACAAACTGACAGTGCAATACAGAGAGAAAATAAAACCAATAAAGTGCAAAAGTGAGAGTCCTTAAACAAGTCCCTGATTGAGTTTGTCGCTGAGGAGTCTGATGGTGGAGGGGTAGCAGCTGTTCCTGAACCTCTTTCCTGATGGTAGCAGTGAGAACAGAGCATGTGCTGTGTGGTGCAGATTCTTGATAACTGCTGCTGCTCTCCAATGGCAGTGTTCCCTGTTGATGTTCTCAATGTGGGGAGAGTTTTGCCTGTGATGTCCTGGGCTGTATCCACTACCTTTTGCAGGATTTTACACTCAGGAGTATTGGTGTTCCCATACCAAACTGTGATGCAGCCAGTCAGCCTTTATGGTGCCCTGCACCAGTCCACTGCTGCCCAGATTCTGTAAGCTCCTTGTGCCCACTGCCCAGCACAGGAATCGAGGCACTGACACAGGTCTTGGGCACAGTTCCCAAGGTTGCAGTATTTTAATTAAGAACACCATCAGCTCCTTCAGCAGACTGTTTAAATGTCTGTGGACTGGGTGGTTGGTTCCAGAGTATGCCACACAAGTTAATGATCAGACTGCATAAGGTCATTGTTGATGTTCTGATAATCTAATCCATATCTTAACTTCAGAGATCAAATAAAATCAACTGATTTTAATCAGAACTAGACTGATTTGCTTCATTTCCTTGTTGTTGAACTTGGAAGTGTTCAGGCACATGGCTGGATGGTTCAATGGAATGGGGTTCATGAAGTGAAGCTAAAGAGCAATAATTTCAATGGTTATTTTACTCAGCTCTTGCATTTGTGCACCACCAGCGAGACAAGGATTTTCATGCCCACCTCCAGTTGACCTTACTAAGGTGAGATGAAGTGAGTTGAACAATTATAGAACAAGAATGCCTGTAGTGGACAAATGGACAGCTGCACTTTGTGAATTTAAAAGGAACAACTCTTCAAAAGTATTTAATTGGCTATAAAAGTTTTAATTGAATTGATTATTGTCAACAGGACAAGATAGAGTGAAAAACTATTGTGTGCAATCCAGGCAAATCAACAAATTTAAGATAGAAAAGCTCAATAAAGTGCACAACTAAGAGTTCTTCAATGAATCTCTGATTGTCATTGATGTTTCTGATGGTAGTAGGGTAGAAGCTGTTCCTGAACCTGATGGTGTGAGTCTTTCCTGGTGGCAGCAATGAGAACAGAGGATGTGCTGGGTGGTGTTCTCTTCATCAGCAGCGTTCCCTGTAGATGTTCTTAATGGTGGAGTGGGTTTTGCCTGTGATGTCCTGGGCTGTATCCACTACCTTTTTCAGGGCTTTACCCTCAGGGGTATTGGTGTACCCGTACCAGACCATGATGCAGCCAGTCAGCACATTTTCCACCACATCTTTGTAGAAATTTGCCAGAGTTTCTGGTGTCATACCAAACCTCTGCAAACTCCTGAGGAACTAGAGGTACCGACGTGATGTCATTAGTGTGTGATCCTCCGAGAAAGTGACTCCCAAGAACCTAAGTTTGCTCACCCTCTCTACCTCTGATCCCCTGATAATCTCTGGATTGTATACCTTTGGCTTTCCTTTCCTGAAGTCAACAATTAGCTCCTTAGTTTTGGTGACATTAACTGCAGAACATTTACTGTCTTATCCTGACCCAGCCCCTTCTCCAGGGTCATTGAATTTTAATTAAAACAAGTAATCATTTTGATTTGCCAACATATCCAGAGGGCAAGAATACTTACAGCAGGCACACATATGATCAACAAGCTTGTAGAGATTTTAGTGGGCAGTTAAAATCACTCTTTTACTTGCACAGCATTTAATACCCAACAATTGTCTGCACCATTGGCCAGCTTACAAGGACCCCTGACAAAGTCTCTCAGTTAAATTTATAATTGATGATTTTGGGGCACAACTCCAAAGTGATGGTAAATGTTCCTTACAACAATGCCTCTCTCCTCTCCACATGTGCTCTTTGGAACACCAGGTGGAAAGGGAGCCGATGATTGCCAACTTGTCCAACCAAGCTCTTGACTGGCGGTTTCCAATGCTCTTTACCCACAGCCTATTGAAGAAAAAGACTCCAAAGCTGGAACAAGAGGTATTCCCCAACTCACTTTACTTTCCCATTGTTGAAACCAGATCATGAATTCCTCACAGTCTGATTGATATGGTTCTTCATTGTGGTTGGATGTTTTTCCATGATATAATTGACATGACAGGGTCAATGAGAGGTAACTCTACCATTGGTATTTTATCAAATATTATGACAGGAATGTTAAGTTATTGCATAATGTACTTTCCAGCACTCTCAATGAACCATGTTAAAGACTGAGAGCTGTTTTATTCCTGATTATCTCATTATGATAGGAAACATATCTGTTCTCAGATCAGGTAACAATGGAACTACCAGCATTTTTGTCATGTGTTTATAAATAGCATAACGATTGTTGCAGGTTGGGGAAAAAAATGACTTAATTTGTCTTCAATCATGGTTTTCATGTCATAGTTATTGAATAACATCAGCAGCTAGTACCATATGCAACAGGATTTAAGGTGAGGGATACCAGATGTCCATGGGTGAAGAAGCCTGAGAACCATAAGAGAAAGTTATACTGTTCATCCAAAGCCTACAACACCTGTATGCCCTATTTCGGCACAAAACTTGAGGGCCTGTATTTTATTGACCTCATCCCATTAATTGGACAGTCTTTGGCGTGGTCTGAGAAGGCTCTGGTCACTCACAGCAATTTTGACAATATTATTGTGGGGCAGCACAGTAGTATAGAGCTTATTATATCTGGTGATGGTTATGCCCACCCTGTGAAAAAAAAGTACTGGTTGTTCACCTTATCTATGCCTCTCAGAACCTTGTAAATCTCTATTGAAAGTTACCTCTCATCCTTCTTTGCTCCAAAGAGTGATGTCCCAGCTCTACTAACCTTGCATCATAAGATTTATTTTCCAATCTTGGAAAAATCCTGGTAAATCTCCTCTGCACCCTCTCCAAAAGCTTCCATATCCTTCCTATAATGAAGTGACCAGAACTGAACACAATACTGCAAGTGTGGTCTCACCAGCTATTTTTGAAGTTGCAAAATTAACTCTCGATTCAATCCCCCTATTAATGAAGCCTGGCATCCCATAGACCATATGAAATATCCTATCAACCTGCAGGCCAAACTTGAGAGATGTATGGATTTGGACCCCAAGGTCACTTTGTTCTTCCACATTGTTAAGTATCTAACCATTTTCCCTGTACTCAGCTTTCTGGTTTGTCCTTCCAAAATGCATCACCTCACACTTATTTGGTTTGAACTCCATCTGCCACTTTTCCGCCCAAATCTGCAACCCGTCTATATCTTTTTGTAACCTACAACAACCTTCGGCACCATCCACAACTCCTCCAACCTTCATTTCACCGCAAATTTACTGACCCATCCTGCTACTTCTTTAGGTCATTTTAAAAAATCACAAAGAGCAGGGGTCCCAGAACAGATCTCTACAGAACTCCTCTAGTCACTGACTTCCAGGTAGAATACTTTCCATCCACTACTACTCCCTGCTTTCTACAGGCAAGCCAATTTTTAATCTACACTGCCAAAGTTCCCTGGATCCCATGCCTCATGAATATCTGAATGAGTTTTTCATGGGGGTCCTTGTCAAATGTCTTACTGAAATCCATATATACCACATCTACCATCTTACCTTCATCAATTTCTTTTGTTACCTCCTTTATCTACATCCTTTTAAAACTGTAGTGTTATATTTACTGTCTTGCAATCTACTACGACCTCCCCAAACCAGAGAATTTTGGTACATTTCCACAAATGCACCTGCTAAAACTTCCGCTATTTATTTCAGTACTCTGGAATGCCTTACATCAGAAGCAGGGGCCCACTAGTTTCCCAAAACTTCCATGCCAGAGATAGCAAATATATCCTTATGAACATTAAACATTAAATCCCTTTTATTGTTTAGACTCTAACTGTATTGCCTTCACAAAGATCTTCCCTTTTGTTTTTCCTTGAGTTCACCCTTTCACTAAGTTTTAGCTTTCATCAGGGTCAACAACCTACAATGTAAACAATGGCTAGAGAAACTCAGGGGATTCTGCAGCGTCCTTAGGAGACAAAGGACCCTGATGAAGGGCTGAGGTCCAAAAAAGTTAGCTAAGTATCTTTTCCTCCTATGGACTCCTTGGAACCTGCTGAGTTTCACCAACAATTTTTTGTATTTACTGGAATCACAGGGTCTGCAGACACTCTTGTTTCACATCAGCCTGCAACATTATCAGTTTCCTTTTCACTGATGCCATCTAACCCGCTGAGCATATTTTGCATTTTTATTCCACTTCTGAATTCTGCAGTAATTTGATTTCAAGCCATTTCCAGATGCTTTGATAACATATTTTGCAAAGTTAATGCTTCAGACGATCTAAAATCTGGAACAAAAATGGAACATTTGAAACAAAAAAGTTGTTTATTGTTTTCCAATATAAGAGGGAATAGGTTACCATGAGATGATAGCTCGAGCTTGGAAAAATTACAACCCTCAGCAACCCAAAATAATATATTCCGGAGTAAAACACGGAAGTCAGCAGACACCGTGGTTGATGTAAAAACAAAATGTTGGAGAAAAAACATACCAAAATGCTGGAGGAACTCAATCAGTGTCCATAGGAGACAAAGATATACAGGTGGTCCTCAATGTACGATGGGGTTACCCATTATAATTTAAAAAAAATAGTACGTTGAAAAAGAAAACCATACCTAATATTTTTTATAATTAAATTTTGAATACCTTTATTCCACACTGAAAAAAAATTAACATACAGAGCTGAAGGCACACTGGGCATGAAGAATCCAGAGTATTTACTTTCCTTTGTTTTCCTTACCAGAAACAAGAGGCAAACATGGGCATTTAGTAGACACACTTGCTTGTGTGATGGTTACTGAAACTTCAAGCATGATTGAGTCAGCATCGTGAGAGAATATGCTGTAAGATACTCTCGTGAGAGAGTAATGAACCATATTCATAAGTACGGGAACAGATCGGAATTTGAAATTGAAAATGCGGATTCGAACTATCGTATCTTCGAAAAATCGTTAAGTCGGACCATCATAAGTAGGAGAGCACCTGTATGGCTGACGTTCCGGGCCTGAGTCCTCTTTTAAGGAAAAAGCGGAATCAAAATGTTGGCAATATATTTGAATGGAGGAAGATTGGCTGAGTTCCTCCAGCATTTTGGTGTGTTTTTACTGCAATCACAGCATCTGCAGACTTTTGTGTTTCATACAGTGTTGGTGAAACTCATCAGGTCAAACAGTGCACTTTATATAACAAAAATAAAGATACAGAACCAACATTTCAGGCTTGAGCCCTTCGTCAAGGTATGGAAAAATATTGGCAGGCACCTGAACGAAATGGTATTAAATTGGTAAAATTACAAAATAGTAAAAAATTGAACAGAGAATATTAATTTACATTGCTTTGATATAGATACAAGCCACAAGTGCTCTTCCAGCTATACAGACAAACCAAAAACCTGCTGTTCCACATTTTTAACTCAGCCAATCACATTGAAGAACCAAGAGGTGTGGAATTAGCCTGAGAGACAATCAAAGGAAAACAAACATCTTAGTTTGAAGTAGGATTTAACATTGAAAATGAGATGAGACGATAAGATTATTGCTACCTCTATAACCTCTAGCACTATTTAGCACAGGGTTCTTTCACTGTGTCCGTGTGCTGGGCTCGAGACTCTTGCCAACTTTTTGACTTATTGTTGCTGCCAAGATTTATTATGTAATAGCTTGCAACATCATGTTTACACTGGGGTTCTGCAAGGTCTCAGCATGAAACAACTCCACTTTTCTAGCCTTATATTAATGACTGGACTGTGGTGAGGAAGCAAGGTGCAGCCAACATATTAAAGTACAAATCCCACCCTGGTCCAATCTCTTCTTACCCCTCCCTTCAGGCAGAGGTTACATGAGTTTTAAAACACCAATACCAGATTCAAGGCCAATTCTTTTCTTCTGTGATCAGACTTCTGAATGGAAAAGATGGTACATTCCACTGTTTAAATGTGCAGTGGTGTACCCTGCAATTTTGTCTTATGTGGCACGGCTGTCTTTATCGTAACACGATTTATTTTTTTATTCCTCTACCAATTGTTCAAAACACAGGGTGACTTGCTTGGATAACACACACCACTGTACCTCGATACACACCACAATAAATAATTCAATTCAAATTCCAACAGGAAAAACTGATCATAATCACCTCTATTGTCCCATGAGGCCCCAAACCACTGGGAGATGATTAGCCTGACAAATTTCTGTGGTAGGTAAAACAAGGATCTTGCATTCATTGAGAGAATTTACAATGATGTAAGAATTAAACATAGAAAGAGTTTTAGACTGGTGTGTATGAAACCTTGGAGTTGCTTCCTTGCAGATTAGCTCCAGGGTTTTTTTTCTCAGCCACAGAGGAAGACGTAAATTTAATTATTTTTTAAAAATTTAGACATACAGCACAGTAACGGGCCATTTTGGCCCATGAGGCCACGCCGCCCAATTTACACCACATTAACCTACACCCCTGATACGTTTTGAATGGTGGGAGGAAACTGGAGCCCCCGGAGAAAGCCCACGCACACACGGGGAGAATGTACAAACACCTTAAAGACAGCAAGGGATTTGAACCCCTCTGTCTCTTTTCCTCTAGTTCTGTCTCTCTGCCTTCCCATCTCCTTAACTCTAGCTCTACTTCCACAAAGCCACAAACTCCCTCCCCATCAATCCTCGCATTTCCTCTCTCCTTCAACCTATTCAAATCCAATTAACACCTTTTGCATGTTGGTCTGTACTCCTACCCCTGCCCATTCTTCCTTCCCCAGCCTTTTAGTTCAGGTGCCTGGTTGTTTTTCACTCGTACCTTGAAGAAGGGCTTAGGCCCAAGACTTTGGTTTTACATCTTCACTTCCTATAGGTGTTGCGAGACGTGCTGAGTTTTTCCAGCCTTTCTGTGTTTTGGTTAACTTTATAAGTTAAGACCCAGTGCTACCTTCATGTGCGGAATGCAGAGATACTACACCTACTGAATGCACCCAGGCTTCACGTTTCAGGCTTGAGCCCTTCATCATACCTTGATACCTGAAACGTTGGTTATGTATCTTTGTCTTTGCTGTATAGAGTGTCCTGTTTGGCCTGCTGAGTTTCTCCAGCGTTGTGTTTTTACTAAAGTCAATGTCAATGTGAGTTTATTATGTTATGCAATAAGCTCAAGGCACAGATTTTCTTTCTTGTTGCAGCTAAATAGTAATGTAAGATACACCAATTACAAATAGTAAAAGTTACATTAACACAATATGACAAGACAGAAAAGGAGATGAAGAAGGGCTCAGGCCCGAAACATCAGTTAAAGGTTCCATTATTGTCACGTAACACTACATTTAGAATGAAACATACATGAAATTCTTTAACTTTTGTGTACTGTAAGGCAGTCAGAGAGTTGCCACTTTGTCCAGCGCCCCTCATAGAAACCTCCAGCATCTGGTGTTCCTAAGAGGCCTCCCATCCAAGTATTGACCAGACCTGAGCCTTCTTAGCTTCCGAGATCAGACAATCCCAGGTATATTCAGGCTATTAAATGCTGTTATATATCTTAACTCCTATAGACTTGCTAAGTTCCTCCAACATTTCTGTGTTTTCACTCATCATAATAAATCTCAAATATTAGATAAATATTGCAGTTAGTGCAAGAAATGACGTTTCAGTAATGCTGACAGATTTCAAAGTTCAGATATACTGTCAGAGTACATAGATGACATCACATACAACCCTGAGATTCTTGTTTCCTGTGAGCAAGGAAGAATTTCTACTTACCGGTAGTGGAAAAAAACTGTACTCAAGAAAGCTATGTATATAAAAGGGAGAAATGTAAACTAAGAAATAAATGTAAGCAAACTGACTGTGGAATACAGAAAAAAACATATTCCATAATAATGTTAACATAACATTATGTTATGTTATCATAATAAATAATGTACCGGCATCACCTACGGCTCCTAGAACGCTTCCACCAGCATTGTCTCCGTTCCATCCTCAACATCCATTGGAGCGCTTTCATCCCTAACATCGAAGTACTCGAGATGGCAGAGGTCGACAGCATCGAGTCCACGCTGCTGAAGATCCAGCTGCGCTGGGTGGGTCACGTCTCCAGAATGGAGGACCATCGCCTTCCCAAGATCGTGTTATATGGCGAGCTCTCCACTGGCCACCGTGACAGAGGTGCACCAAAGAAAAGGTACAAGGACTGCCTAAAGAAATCTCTTGGTGCCTGCCCCATTGACCACCGCCAGTGGGCTGTTATCGCCTCAAACCGTGCATCTTGGCGCCTCACAGTTTGGCGGGCAGCAACCTCCTTTGAAGAAGACCGCAGAGCCCACCTCACTGACAAAAGGCAAAGGAGGAAAAATCCAACACCCAACCCCAACCAACCATTTTTCCCCTGCAGCCGTTGCAACCGTGTCTGCCTGTCCCGCATCGGACTTGTCAGCCACAAACGGGCCTGCAGCTGACGTGGACTTTTTACCCCCTCCATAAATCTTCGTCCGCGAAGCCAAGCCAAAGAGAAGAAGACTGAGCAAAGTAATAGTCTTTAAATGAATCTCTGAGTTTTTGGTGATTGATTCTTTAGTGGACCCAAAGTAGTTTATGTTGAGGGTGCGGGTAGGATAGGGAAGTTCAAGAGCCTGATAGCTATTGGATAAAAATTGGGTTTGAACCTGGAGGGGCCAAACCTCAGGCTTCTGAACCTTCTGCCTGAAGGCAACAGTGAGAACTGATTATGACCAGGGTGATGTGGGTCCTTTATGATGCTGGTGTAGTATGGATGGTCACGTGACTCCCTCTGGCGGGAATCTGGTCAGAAGCCACCACATCTATCAATCAAGGTCAAGACTACACACAGAGTGCACTCCTTGCCACTGGACCCCCTGAAAAAATACACACCTTGCTCTTCTCTTTGGCTTGGCTTCGCGGACGAAGATTTATGGAGGGGGTAAAAAGTCCACGTCAGCTGCAGGCTCGTTTGTGGCTGACCAGTCCGATGCGGGACAGGCAGACATGATTGCAGCGGTTGCAAGGGAAAATTGGTTGGTTGGGGTTGGGTGTTGGGTTTTTCCTCCTTTGCCTTTTGTCAGTGAGGTGGGCTCTGCGGTCTTCTTCAAAGGAGGCTGCTGCCCGCCAAACTGTGAGGCGCCAAGATGCACGGTTTGAGGCGTTATCAGCCCACTGGCGGTGGTCAATGTGGCAGGCACCAAGAGATTTCTTTAGGCAGTCCTTGTACCTTTTCTTTGGTGCACCTCTGTCACGGTGGCCAGTGGAGAGCTCGCCATATAATACGATCTTGGGAAGGCGATGGTCCTCCATTCTGGAGACGTGACCCATCCAGCGCAGCTGGATCTTCAGCAGCGTGGACTCGATGCTGTCGACCTCTGCCATCTCGAGTACCTCGACGTTAGGGGTGTGAGCGCTCCAATGGATGTTGAGGATGGAGCGGAGACAACGCTGGTGGAAGCGTTCTAGGAGCCGTAGGTGGTGCCGGTAGAGGACCCATGATTCGGAGCCGAACAGGAGTGTGGGTATGACAACGGCTCTGTATACGCTTATCTTTGTGAGGTTTTTCAGTTGGTTGTTTTTCCAGACTCTTTTGTGTAGTCTTCCAAAGGCGCTATTTGCCTTGGCGAGTCTGTTGTCTATCTCATTGTCGATCCTTGCATCTGATGAAATGGTGCAGCCGAGATAGGTAAACTGGTTGACCGTTTTGAGTTTTGTGTGCCCGATGGAGATGTGGGGGGGCTGGTAGTCATGGTGGGGAGCTGGCTGATGGAGGACCTCAGTTTTCTTCAGGCTGACTTCCAGGCCAAACATTTTGGCCTGCTCCTACACCTTGCTACTGGCTCTTTTAATCACCTGCCCTATTTTGGGCATACTTGAGTCGGCCCCCTCTGGCTGGCTGGGGGCCTAAAGCCCAACACGTGGAGCAACTGGGTCTCTTATCCCCTGAGAATGAACCCAAGCTTCACTCCAGGTCACAAGCCAGATGAAGCTGGAGAGTGAATTACAAGGTGTGTGCTAGTCATGGGTTGGGAGCCTTATTGTGGTGCATAGATACAGAACAATAGCTGTAAATTCTTTCTTTCTTTCTTCACTAATCGGGATGCCACACCTGCACTGGATTTAGAGGTGCCAGGTACTGTTATTATGATGGGTTAAATGTTTGGCCTGGAAGTCAGCCTGAAGAAAACTGAGGTCCTCCATCAGCCAGCTCCCCACCATGACTACCAGCCCCCCCACATCTCCATCGGGCACACAAAACTCAAAACGGTCAACCAGTTTACCTATCTCGGCTGCACCATTTCATCAGATGCAAGGATCGACAATGAGATAGACAACAGACTCGCCAAGGCAAATAGCGCCTTTGGAAGACTACACAAAAGAGTCTGGAAAAACAACCAACTGAAAAACCTCACAAAGATAAGCGTATACAGAGCCGTTGTCATACCCACACTCCTGTTCGGCTCCGAATCATGGGTCCTCTACCGGCACCACCTACGGCTCCTAGAACGCTTCCACCAGCGTTGTCTCCGCTCCATCCTCAACATCCATTGGAGCGCTCACACCCCTAACGTCGAGGTACTCGAGATGGCAGAGGTCGACAGCATCGAGTCCACGCTGCTGAAGATCCAGCTGCGCTGGATGGGTCACGTCTCCAGAATGGAGGACCATCGCCTTCCCAAGATCGTATTATATGGCGAGCTCTCCACTGGCCACCGTGACAGAGGTGCACCAAAGAAAAGGTACAAGGACTGCCTAAAGAAATCTCTTGGTGCCTGCCACATTGACCACCGCCAATGGGCTGATAACGCCTCAAACCGTGCATCTTGGCGCCTCACAGTTTGGCGGGCAGCAGCCTCCTTTGAAGAAGACCGCAGAGCCCACCTCACTGACAAAAGGCAAAGGAGGAAAAACCCAACACCCAACCCCAACCAACCAATTTTCCCTTGCAACCGCTGCAATCGTGTCTGCCTGTCCCGCATCGGACTGGTCAGCCACAAACGAGCCTGCAGCTGACGTGGACTTTTTACCCCCTCCATAAATCTTCGTCCGCGAAGCCAAGCCAAAGAGATTAATATGGTAGGCATTCAATACTTAAGTCAATATAACAAGCTCTGGAGCAGAAGATAATTCATTCATTTCCATTCAGCGCATCTAAATGATTTGGAGGGGAGACTAGCCACATGGAAAACACTAAGTTGAGTGAAAAAGCAAATCTTACTGAGGGCACAGAGATTCTTCAGAGAAATATATAGGTTGTAAGTAGGCAAGGGTATGGCAAATGAAGGGCAACATCGGTAAACTTTGGAAGGAAAAATAAGAAACCAGACTATTACCTAAATGGTGAAAAATTGCTGAATGCTTCAGTGCAGAGAGATCTGTGATTTTTTGCACATGAACTGCAAAACATTAATTTCCTGGTGCAGCAGGTAATCAAGAAGGCAAATGGAATGTAGGCCCACACTGCTATAGAGCTGAGGAGGCACCTTCCTTTGATTTAACAGGCACAATTAAAGACAGCCCATTTTATGAAAGGATTGTCACCAGGCTCAGAGACACGGGGTTTGTCAGGGTGATCAATGAAATGAAGACTCTTCAGAGGAAGTTTCTTCAGATTGTTGATCACAATGGCAGGAGTGGGAGGGACTGGCATATTACAACATGGCCTACAATATCTGGGTACCAGCTGGTCAGCAAACCCCATGTCCCTGATTGCGAACATTCAGCCTAGTGAGAGGGTTCCTGTACACTCATCAGTGACTGCATTCAGTTTGGGTCCAGAGGAGGAGGAGACCAATGACCCCAGTACCTCATTTGCCCCTGGTACCTTATCTGCCCTCTGTGCCTCATCTGCCCCCAGTCCCTCAAATTCCCCCTCCCCCCACCCCTGGTCATTAAATCCAGTTTTTTTTGGACAGGAAAACCTATCTTTTAATCTTGTCATGTGAATTGGGATGAGGGAAAATGTGAAGATTTGCTTCAATCTCAGTATTGTCATTCATGTAAATTTCAAACACAATCTTCACGAGGCCAAGGACACGTGGCCAGCCTGCCACATTTCCACCATTACAACTGTGCCTACAATTCAGAAGTGCAGCACTGGTTGCATAACATTTTGGCTTAACCTGAAAGTTATTGCAAAAATTTAAATAATCAGTGCAAACTAGAAACTGAATATAGGGTTAACATGGCATGGGGCGCAATATCTTTAACTTTTGGCCAATTAGTAAGTCCTGAGCAATGTTGACAGATCTTGGGAGTGTAAGGGAATGCCACATCAATTTTTAATCTATTTGCTATATCTGGATATTACATGTGAAATAAGAACATTGTTTTAGTTTTCTAGACTGGTTACTGATAATTGATAACTGATACCCGCATTTGTTTCATATCAGTCCCAGAATTACATGTAATTTAAAAAGTCACTAGAAAATGAAAGAATTTTCTTTAGATAAGGTCACAGATGCCTTGTGATGGTTGCATTGGGTTAGGTATTAATTTCTCCATGTGCTGAGGGCAGTTGGGGAGTGTTAGAAACAGGATAGACAGCATGGTTGTAATTTAATTTCGAGATACAAAAATGATAACAAGCCCTTCCAGTCCACGAGCCCATGTGTTTAAATGGACACCTGTTTGTACATAGCCATACCTGCCCAAACTCAACAGTCAGGAAAACCATTTCTAATTCAACCAGGA
This sequence comes from Narcine bancroftii, assembly GCF_036971445.1. NCBI lineage: Eukaryota > Metazoa > Chordata > Chondrichthyes > Torpediniformes > Narcinidae > Narcine > Narcine bancroftii. Next base: position 68,273,902 of record NC_091482.1, on the reverse strand, counting down.
TTGAAGGGGATCATCGCATTTAAACTAGCTTACCTAATGAAGTACAGCCTATAAAAAGGCTCTGTGGGGAAGGATCATATGCTAGAGACCTGCCGCTACTGGAGATTGAAGGCCTGGTTTGTGTCTTACATCCTCTCAAACACTTCAAGGTGTCTTGTTTAAGCATAAGACTTGAGTGATATTGATGAATTATAAGAGAATGCATTGATTTTATGGTACAATTAATGTAAAGAAAGTTGTGCTGATTGAATTTGTGTATATTGATATGAATAAAGTATATTTTTAAATTTAAAAAACTCTCCATTGCAGTCTCCACATGTGTCCATCTACAACTCATTTTACTGTTGAATTAAGACTCTCCCACACCATTGATCACTTACTCCATCCAGCTTGAACCCAAGATAATTCCCATAGCCACATCTTTGAAGTGGAGAAAGTGCCTGGAGGTGAAATGGAGGTCTTTCAATTTGTGAACAAGTTCAACAAGGAAAATGAGTGTGTTGATGAAGGAGAACTGGTTAGGTCTCAGTTCAAAGAAGACAGAAACTCTCAGGCCATCCTAATGTTGGATGGATGCGTCGTGAGATTATATATGATTGATAAATCTGAGCTGGTTGGAACCAGGAAATTAGAAACTGCCAAAGTGGCAATGAGCACCAGAACTGTCAAGTAAGGGAGGGGAGAGATACAGGTTTGGTTAGGCAAGACCAGGTTAAGAGAGTTTGTTCAGACAGTTGTGGTTGTGGATTTTGAGCTCGAGATAGAAGGAGAGAGTGCATGGCTGGGAGACTACACGAGAAGATGAAATGAGAAACTTGAGTCTGCAACTGTTTGGGTAACAATGGTCTAAGGTTCAGCATTGGGGTCCAGATGAAGATATGAGGAAGTATCTAAAAACGAATGTTTGGCCTCTATGAGGTACCAAATCACAAACCTGTCATTGGGGCTGGTGACAATATCAGAGTTCATTTTTAGTGAATGGCCTGCTGAAAGTTTAGGATGAGTGCATTACAGTGAGTGAGTCAGTGGAAAATTTGAGATTGTCAATGTCGTTAACTCATCAGTGGTTTATGATACATATAAATTGTGAATGTACATCCATAGAGGTACTGATGAAAACGTTTGAATGCAAAAACAATGGCCAGACCTTCTTTGTCTAGCCATGAATATCCCTTCTCAGCAGCTGTTAGGGTATGTGAAGCAAAACCAATAGGCTTCTCTGAATGATCATCCATTACATGTGAGAGAACCACCCCTACTCTATTGGACAAGGCATCACATGAAAATGAAAGGGTGATCTCTTTATCTGGGTCACAGTGAACCAGCAGCTTCGCTGAGTGGAGGAATGCTTTCATGTCCTTGAAAGCGTCCTAGAAGATAGGAGATAGGAGCAGGAGTAGGTCATTCGACCCTTCGAGCCTGCTCCGCCATTCAACGAGATCATGGCTGATCTTAAAGTTCAGTACACCGTCCCCGCCTTCTCTCCGTAACCTTTAATACCCTTATACTGAAGAAATAGATCTAATTCCCTCTTAAATATAGTTAATGAACCTGCCTCCACTGCCCTCTGTGGCAATGAATTCCACAGATTCACCACCCTCTGGGTATAGAAATTCCTCCTCATCTCGGTCCTAAATGGTTTGCCTATTATCCTCAAACCATGGCCCCGGGTTCTGGATTTTCCCATCATTGGAAACATCCCATGCATCCTCCTTCTCTTCACTCCACTGCCTCTTGGTGCTATTGTACAACAGCTTGTACAGTGGGGCCAAAACCCTTGAGAGGAAACTTGCCATAATAATTCACCATGCCCAAAAGTTATCTGTTTTGTGATGCCCATTGGGCTTGGGGCCTCCTTGATAGCTGTCACTTTGTCTTCCACCAGGTAGAGCCCCTCAGCTGTGATCTTGTGTCCCAGGTAGGTCACACGGTGCCAGGAACACACATTTTCTACGTTTCAATCACAGCCCTGCATCTGAGAACCTTTTCAATATCTGTTCCATGTTAGATAGATGCTCCACCCCCGTGAACCCCATGATCAAAATATCATAGGAACATAGAAAAATAGGTGCAGGAGTTGACCATTTGGCCCTTCAAGCCTACCCCACCATTCAATATGATCATGGCTGATCCGTACCCGGTTCCTGCCTGCTCTCCATATTCCTTGATCCCCTTAGCCGCAAGGGCCAAATCTAACCTACTCTTAAATATTGACAAGGAACCAGCCTCAACTACTTCCTGTGGCAAAGAATTCCACAGATCCACCACCCTCTGAGGGAAGAATTTTTTCCTCATTTCAGTCCTAAAAAACTTCCCCCTTATCCTTAAACTGTGACCCCTTGTTCTGGATTCTGTACATAGCGGTGTATCTGGATGAACAGGAAAGAGGACTATTATCTAAATGGTATCTGTTTAGGAAAAGGGGAGATGCAGAGAGACTTGGGTGTTGCTGTGCATCAGTCATTAAAAGTGGGTGTGCAGATGGTGAGGAAGGTGAATGCTATGTTGGCATTCATAGCAAGAGGATTTGAGTACAGGAGTACAGAGATCCTGCTACAGCTGGACAGGGCCTTGGTGACACCACATCTGGAGTACTGCATGCAGTTTTGGTCTCCTTATCTGAGGAAGGAATCCACGCCATTGGGCTATCACAGAAGGTTTCAGATTGTGGTGGTTCCCCATGAGCTTGACCAGTCGTCAAATGGAATTTCCCATTTCCACAGTGTGGCTAAGTTTCTCATCAACTTATAAGTCCTTGGCCCACACACGCCGAGGAGAATAGAGCACTTCTTAGCCTCCTCCGTCATTCCATTAGCACATAAGAAGTGTCCCAACCTTTCTTCATACTCTGGCCAATCCTCATTTCCTTCCACAAATTCACTGGTAATCTTGAATATCGCCATCCAAATGCACAGCTCTAGTTCAAAACAAATCAACACTTTCGCAAAACCAGTTCACTTTGTCACCAAAATTATGTGGTTACTGCTACTTTGAGAAAGAATCAGTCAACAATTTCAAGCTCGAAAGAACAACTTTACTGGAGAAGCAAAACCATAAAAATACATATGAGGCTTATCTTATTCCTCGGTTGTTTTTCCTCTCCAATACACAACATGGCCTCCAAGCTGTATACAAGGCACATAGGAAATAAAGAAGACTGACAGGAAAATAAACCCCTCCCAGTCTCACTTTATAAGCAGCTCACATTACAACAAGGTGCAAACCAATCAGTCAGAACAGGTCGCACCTTCCCTGGAAGACAACTCAATGATCTATAAGCATGAAGTCCTCCCTCCTGCACCATCTCTTTAGTTGCATGTTAAGTAAGCTGCATTATCCTCCTATTTCTAATTTCACTAGCATGGGTAGCAATCCTGAGATCACAACTCCGGAGGTCCTGTCCTTCAACTTAGCACCAATTTCCCTGAATTCACTTTGCAGGATCTCATCACCCTTCCTACCCACGTCAATGGTCCCTACATGGACCACGACATATGGCTGCTCACCTTCCTTTTTTTTAAAAATTTTTTATTTTTCACACCATAAATCACATTAGCCATGATATACACTATTTTTTTTTCACACATATACAGTGACTTTTTCTCCCCCCCACCTTTCCTCCCAAACCACCCCCCCACCCCCCCCCTCTCATCCATTTTAGGTATACAATCTAGGTTGCATTAAGCCAGTCAGACAATGTTGTCATTCAACAAAATTACACCAGAAATTCTACTGAGTCCATTCTTTTCTTTCCTTCTCCTTCCATCAACTTAGGTAATGTTTGTCCCCGGTAGGTTTTCGCTATTGTATTTAATGTAAGGCTCCTATACTTGTTCGAATATTTCAATATTATTTCTTAACCTATATGTTATTTTTTCTAATGGAATACATTTATTCATTTAAATTTAGTAGTTTCTTCCTTTTAATTTGGTTATGTAGTCCATTAATATTTAAAGACATATAGTTCAGCGTAGCCCTTTTATATTTTGTTTATCTTCTCTTTCCGTTTTTCCATCATTACCTTTCCTCCTTTTCCATTTCTGTTTTCTTATTTTCAACTCTTTATAAGACAACATTCCTACAACATCCAACATTTTCCTTATTCTCCTATTTCTATCTTATTTATCCCCAATCTCCCCTTCACCTCCTGAGTTGTCCTTTATCCCTTGTCGGACAACCACATCTCCCCTCTCCATTTGGATTTGCGAATCCACTCGCAAGCGTCAACTGATTTTGCAGTGACCGCTATTTCCCCCCACCCCGCCTCCCCCAGAAAAGATTTCACTTTTCATATGTCACAAAGGTCACTCTTTTAATTCCCTCCTTATTCTCTCTATTCCATTACCTTCCCTTATTAATTCTTGTCTATACTATCTATATTTTCCTCTAAGTACAGATACATTCATGTATGCTCATTGTCTCTATTCACTCTTATACCTCTTTACCCGCATACATATCAATCGTGATCATTTTTACTCTCATTACCCGTCTTCATCCCTCAGTCTATTTTTGTCTTTACCCACATACATATCAATCGTGATCATTTTAACTCTCATTACCCGTCTTCCTCCCTCAGTCTATTTTTGTAATTGTTCTGCAAATTTTCGTGCTTCTTCTGGATCCGAGAATAGTCTGTTTTGTTGTCCTGGAATAAATATTTTCAATACCGCTGGATGCTTTAGTATAAATTTATACCCTTTCTTCCATAAAATCGCCTTTGCTGTATTGAACTCTTTTCTCTTCTTTAGGAGTTCAAAACTTATATCTGGATAAATGAAGATTTTTTGCCCTTTATACTCCAGTGGTTTGTTGCCCTCTCTTACTTTTTCCATTGTCTTCTCCAGTACCTTTTCTCTTGTAGTATATCTTAGGAATTTTACTACAATAGATCTTGGTTTTTGTTGTGGTTGTGGTTTAGAGGCCAATACTCTATGTGCCCTTTCTATTTCCATTTCTTGCTGTAGTTCTGGACATCCTAGGGTCTTAGGGATCCACTCTTTTATAAACTCCCTCATATTCTTGCCTTCTTCATCTTCCTTAAGGCCCACTATCTTTATGTTATTTCTTCTGTTATGGTTTTCCATTATATCTATTTTTTGAGCTAGTAGTTCTTGTGTCTCTTTAGTTTTTTTATTAGATTTCTCCAATTTCTTTTTTAAGTCTTCTACCTCCATTTCTGCTGCTACTGCCCGCTCTTCCATCTTGTCCATTTTCTTTCCCATTTCTGTTAAGGTCATCTCCATTTTATTTATTTTCTCTTCTGTGTTGTTTATTCTTTTTCTTAAATCCTTAAATTCCTGTGTTTGCCATTCTTTAAATGACTCCATGTATCCTTTAATAAGAGCAAGTATATCCTTTATCTTGCCTTTCTTTTCTTCTTCTATTTCACTGTACTCTTCCTCTTCTTCTTCCTCTGGGTTGACCATCTGTTGTTTCTTTGTTGCCCTTTCCTCCTCTTCTTTCTTGTTTCTATTGTCTTCTGTGGTCTTTTCTTGCAGCAGGTGTTCTGCAGCTGTCGTTGCCGGCTGTGGAGATCGACTCCCCAGCTGGTCCCCCCTCCCGTCCCGTCGGTGTGTTTTTTTTCATTCGCATCGCGCATGCGCGAAGTATCGCGCATGCGCGGTTGCGCACTTTTACTCGGCTCTGCGAGCCATTTTTGTAGTCCATTATTTACCGACCTGAGGGAGCGGGTTTCTCTCTCCGCAGCGGGCCTCTTCGGACAGGTAAGGCCTTCACCTTTTTCCTCCTTTGTCTTCTCTTCCTCTCTTCTTACCGTTGCTTTCGATTTTTCTTTTTTTGTCACCATCTTCTTTCCACCTTTATACTCACTTTTCTGTAACTTTTAATTCTGTGCCTTTGTGTTTTCCTTTGTTTTTCCATTTTCTGGAGAGGGCTGGAGTTCACCGTCCGGCCACTACTCCATCACGTGACTCCTTCCGGCTGCTCACCTTCCTCATGAGCATGCTGTGAACTTGATCTCATACCAGGGAGGCAATATACTATACAGGATTCTTGATCTCTTCCACAGAATCACTTATCTGTTTCCCTATCTATGGAATCCCCTATCACTGCAGCTCGGCTCTTCTCCTCCCTTCCCTCCTTAGCCAGAGGATCAGACTCTGTGCCAGAGACCTGAAACAAGGAAGCAGGATGTCCTGTTGGAAAAGAACATCCATTTCTCACAGTACTGCATTGAATGGTGACAGATTATTTGCTTGTGTTTGAACCTTTGCAGGCAAGTGTTGTCAGAAATTTGCCATTGGGAAATACAGTACACCTGGACTTAGTCCAAAAATATTTGGAATGCATTTCCTTGAACTTCATTAATATCCACAAGGATTATTAGGGATAATATTTCTTATTTTACAGTTTAAATGCTTTCTTTTTTAATATAGTTGGGTAATCTTTAGTGATGTTAAATCTCTTGACTCTGCAATGTCCTTGTTATTTCCTCATTTGTTGGGTTCAAATATCTTTCTGAATCCAGCTTTTTGATCATCTTCCTGATCCTCCCAAATGCAAGTACAGCCAGCTCAATTACCAGAGTTCAAAGTTCAGATGTATCATCAAAGTGCATACCTGACATCAAATACCACCCCGAGATCCTTTTTCCTGCAGGTGAGGCAGAATTACCACTAAAAGGTAGAGCAAAAAAACCTGTACTCACGTAGAGACATCCACATATAAAGAAATAAAGAAATATAAACAAACTGACTGTAAAATACAGAGAGAAAATAAAATCAAGTGCAGAAATAAAGTCCTTAAATGAGTCTCTGATTGAGTTTGTGTAACAAATCTGCGTTAATATTAATCCTTAGGTTAATGTTAAGCTATATTTCTTATAAATATGTCTTAGGTTAATTATGGGTTGGTTACAGTGTTACACACACAGGCCAGAGTACATTTACAGAGAACCATTGTACTCATATAGATTCATTCTTGGAGATGCAATGTCGAGAAAGTCAAAGCCATAATGGAACAGAAATGTTCTTAATTGAAACTCAAGTATCAAGTGTAGTTTTTAAAAGAAATTAGGGCCTCTTGAAAGAGATAAATGAAACTCAGAGCCATTTGAGTTATATATTTAAGTCTCTTGAAACAGAAGTGAAGTCATCTTTCAGAGTCATGACATCTGCAAGCCAGAATTAGAAGATCACATGGTTTACAAGAAACAGGGATTGGCAACTGTTTGAAATTCCAATAAATAAATAATTTCAGGAATTAAGGCTGACCTCATTGATGACGTAATGTCACGTGATTTTGAGAAATATATTATCAAATTCAGATATTTTTGAATCGGAGTACATACAGGAATTGGAACCTTGTGGAAGACAGGGTTGAATTAAAGAAACCAGAATAGTTGCTGTTATGTGTTACTTCTAAACAAAATGCAGGACACAGAATAAGTAGATTTCAAAAGAGGCACCTACTTCTAACTGTCTCTCTAAGATAAAGAGGGCATTTTCATTTGGAAAACAGATTCCAAAGTCTTCATTCAAAAGAAGAAAGATTGATCATGGGAAAACAGGACTTGTATTCTCCTTTTCACAGGAGATACATTGGTGGTTCAAAAGATGGTCACTTCTGCTTGAAGAATATCTCAAGGACAACTCATCAAAGAATTGTGAATTTAAAGAGGCCTGAAGATATGATGTTTAAAAGCACTTTATAATTATTTTTGAACCAAAAATTTAATACCTTCAAACAAGACTAAAATTGTGCTGAAGTTTTAAAAATTAACTTTTCAGAGTTGGACTTTATCTCACTCTCACACACACACACACACACACACTTACATTTGCACATAGTGGGGTTAAATTTAGAGTTAAGTTTAGAGATAAGGAAGAGATGTTATTTTATTAATAGTTTAATAAAAACTATTATTTTTCTTTTACCATTGTCTGGTGAATTTTCCATTTCTGTTCCTTTGTTAGTGCTTTAGTCCCAAACAAAATTAAAGGGTTGTTGGTTCGTAACATACGTGGAGGATTGACACAATAAAAACCAAAGATTTGAGCTTAATGAGAGCTTATTTGATCAGTAAATATTTGATTTGTTTGGTAAAAAAATAGTTTTTAAAGTTAATTAAAAGATTTATTGTGTGTGTGTGTGTGGATACATAACAACAGCAATGGGTTTTGGTAAATGTTTGGCAATGCCAATCTGTGTAGATTTGAAAGTGGACACTTGGTCAAAGAGTCCAAAGAAGCTAATCATGTTTTAAATCCCACAACTAAGTATGAGCTAAGTGAAATTGTCCAAATGGATACTGTATTAAAAAAAATTTGGTATCACAAACTTTTCAGATATGGAAAAGGTGAAAAAGGAAGAGTTGTTGCTTATTGTTAAAGAGTTGGAACTTACAGAGTTAAAACGGTTGATGTAAAAGATAGTGATTCAGAAAATTGTGCAACAGAAAAGATTTTTGGAGAGGAGGAGGAGTTAAAACAATTTCTTGAGAGTAGATCTCTTGACCAGCAGGTACAACTGAGAAAGATGGAATTAGAAAAATTATAAAATTGATAAACAGCATGAGCTAGAGAGAGAGAGAGAGAGAAAGCAGATGAAACGAGAGATAGAAAAACTTGAGGAAATTGAAAAGCAAAATAGATTTGAGGTGGAAGAAGCCCAAAAATTAAAAGGGTTGTCAGTTCATAACAGTTTGCTGTTGAGGAGTCTAATGGTGGAGAGGTAGAAAATGTTCCTGAAGCTGGTGGTGCAAGTCTTGTGGCACCTATACCTTTTTCCTCATGACAGCAGCAAGAACAGAGCATGTGCTGGGTGGTGTGGATCCTTGATGATTGCTACTGCTCTCTGATGGCAGTGCCCCCTGCAGGACTCTCCACTGAGGGGTATTAGGGTTGCCATGCCAGCCCGTGATGTATCCAGTCAGCACACTTTCCATCACACATCTGTAAAAATTTGCTTGGGTTTCTAATGTCATACCAAACCTCTGCAAACTCGTGATATGGGAGAGGTACTTTTTCACTATGTACACTGAGTGTGATGTACACATTGAGTTTGAGGTTGTTGTTGGTGCACCATTCAACCAAGTTTTCTATCCCCCTCCTGTATACTAACTCATCACCCCTTTTTATACAGCCTCTCACTGAATTTGTAAATGGTGTTGTCATACTGAGTCACATTTATAGGTGTATAGTGCGTAGAGCAGGGGATAAGTATGCAGTCCTGTGATTCTCTGGTACTAGTGGAGACTGTGGAGATGTTCTTACCAATCCTCACTGATTGTGCTCTGGAGGTGAGGAATCCAAGATCCAGTTACACTATGGGATATTAAGGCCTGGGTCTTGAAGTTTGCTGATCAATTTTGAGGCCATGATGGTGTTGAATGCCAAACTGTAGTTGATAAAGAGCATCCTGATGTATGCATCTTTGCTGTTCAAGTGTTCCAGGGCTTTGTGAAGAGCCAGTGAGATGGCATCCATTTGTTGCTACGGGAGACAAATTGGAATGGATTCATGTCGCTGCTTAGACAGGATTCTTCAACACCAGCCTTTCAGAACACCATCACTGTTGATGTGAGTGCCACTGGTTGATAATCATTTAGGCAGGTTACCACACTCTTCTTAGGCATCTGTACGATTGAGGCCTGTTTGAAACAGGTGGGTACCTCGCCCTGCCAGAGTGAGATGTTGAGGATATCCATGAATACCTTGGTAAGTTGGTCAGTACAGATTTTTAATACTCGGCTGGGTAATCCATCTGGACCAGAAGCTTTCCTCAGATTCACTCTTCTGAAGATATCCTTGAATACGGACAGGAGAGGATCATCAGGGGACATATTGGTTTGCAGTGGTGGTTCTTTCTTGATCTTATAGTCAAATTGGATGTAGAAGGCATCGAGTTTGGTCAGGTTTAAACCTGTGTGGTTCTTCTCCACCTTATATGTTTGTAGTATTTCATATTTTATTTTTTTGTCCGCCAATTCTCTTTTTGTTGCATCTTCCCTTGTTGCTAGTTCCTTTTCTGTACTTATTATTTCCCTTTCCAGCTGTTCTACTTCCCGATTGTAGTCTTTTTTCATTTTAGTTACATAACTTATTATCTGCCCTCTGATGAAGTCTTTCATTGCATCCCATAATATAAATTTGTCTTTCACTGATTCCGTATTTATTTCAAAGTACATTTTAATTTGGCGCTCAATAAATTCTCTAAAATCCTGTCTTTTAAGTAGCATGGGGTTTAATCTCCATCTATATGTTCTTGGTGGGATGTCCTCCAGTTCTATTGCTAATAACAGGGGTGAGTGATCAGATAACAATCTAGCTTTATATTTTGTTTTCCTAACTCTCCCTTGGATATGGGCTGACAACAGGAACAGGTCAATCCTTGAGTATGTTTTATGTCTACTCGAATAATATGAGTATTCCTTCTCCTTTGGGTGTTGTCTTCTCCATATATCCAAAAGTTGCATTTCCTGAATTGATTTAGCCATAAATTTGTCTAATTTGTTCTTTCTGCTCGTCTTTTGTCCAGATTTATCCATCTTTGAATCCAAATTAAGGTTAAAGTCCCCTCCTATCAATATATTCTCCTGCGTACCTACAATCTTCAAAAAAATATCTTGCATAAACTTTTGATCCTCTTCATTATATACATATATATTGACCAAATTCCAGAGTTCTGAATATATCTGACATTTTACCATTACGTATCACCCTGCTGGATCTATTATTTCCTCCTCTTTTTTGATTGGTACATTTTTATTGATTAATATAGCTACACCTCTGGCTTTGAGTTATATGACGCTGCCGCTACGTGCCCTATATAGTCTCTCCTTAATTTATTGTGTCCCACTTCATTTATATGTGTTTCCTGCACGAATGCCATATCTATTTTTTTTTTCAGTAAATTTCTTTTGATTTGGTTATGTATTCCGTTAATATTTATAGTCATATAGTTCAACGTGGCCATTTCACACTTTGTTTACATCTCATTTCTGCTTCCTCGCCACCACCTTTCCCCTTTTCCCCATTTTCATTTCTCAGTTTTCTGTATGGAGCACGTTGAATGTCAAATTAGGCATTGCACCCACTGCTCAACCTGGTCTGCAACATTTCCCCCCCTCTCTCCCCCCCCCCACCCCCACACCACCACTACACTGCACTCAGCCCATTCTAGGGCACAAAAAAGTCTAGCACTGATCCTGGGTGAAGAGAGTGGATCTTCTCATAAATTACCCATCTGCTTTCACCTTTCGGGCACCTCCAATCCCAGGAATGATGTGGATGCTACAGACAGGGTGCAGAGGAGACTTACAAGGATGCTGTCTGGATTGGAGAGCATGCCTCATGAAGATAGGTTGTGAACTTTTCACCTTGGAGCCTGATAGTGGTTTACAAGATGATGAGAGGGCTTTGATCAAGTGGATGGCCAGAAGCTTTATCTCAGGGGCAAAATGATAAATGATGGGTGATACATTAAATATGAGTGGTCAGATTTTCCACATAGAGTGGTGGGTGCATGAAGTATACTGCCAGCAACAGTGGTGGAGGCAGGTACAAAAGGATCCTTTAAGAGACTTATTAGGTTGGTATATGACACAGTGAAAAATGAAGGGTTATGGGATAGGGAAATTCCTGGCAGTTGTGAAAGTAGGTTTTTATAGTTGGCACCAAACTCTGAGTCAAAGGGCTGGTACTGAGCTGTGGATTTCCATGATAATTGTAATAAATCTTCAATTTTGCAACACACTTCAGAAACTGACCACACCATTGTGGATATAACACAAGCAGGCTTTGATTTTCCTCTGCAATAGTTTCCATCCTGTGGAAATGCACATTACAAGAGATGGATATTCTGACAGAAAGCAGGACCATTAAATTCTTGTATGGAGATGGTTATTTTTATATATGTGGAGAGAGAAAAAAAAAATAGGGGAAATTGAAAATTTATCTCTGACTTCAAGTGACACTCAGTGCTTTCCTAGCCTGGTCTCATTCGGTATGTCACTGAAGACTCTCAAGCACCTACAGGTGTACCGTAGAGAGCGTTCTGGCTGGTTGCATCATTGTCTGCTATGGAGGCGCCAATGCACAGGACAAGAAAAAACTGCAGAGGATTGTTATCTTGGCCTGTGACATCACGGGCACCAGACTTCACTCCATCGAGGACATCTACAAGAGGTGTCTTAAGAAAGCAGTCTCTATCCTCAAGGACCCCCACCACCCAGGCCATGCTACCACCAGGAAAAAGGTACAGGAGACTAAAGACGAGCACTCAATGACACAAGGACAGCTTCTTTCTGCTGCCATCCCATTCCTAAATCAATGAACCAAAGACACTGCCTTAGTTTGACTTTTCACGCACTGTTTTTATTTATTGTTGTAAGGTGGTTTATATCAATGTTTGCCCTGTGACGACGCTGCTGCTTCTGCGAGACAACAAATTTTGTGACTTGTTCCTGACAATAAATTCTGATTCCGGTTCTAGGTCAAACAAGTGTCTGTTTGCCTCCATCTAGTGGTTGCTTAGTTTCACAAACTCATGGGGAAACGGAAGAACAACATCATCCATAACCCCTCTGCACTCATCCCATTCGTTCAGTAGTTCTAATGAAACTCAATAGACCTGAAAAAGTAACTAATTTTGATTGTGAGGAACTCTGAGGTCAAGCAGCATCAGTGGGAGAAAAATCTGGATTGATGTTTTGAATTGTAACCTTTTGTCGAGACTGGCTCAACTCTTGTTTACTTTTAACCAATAAAAGTATGTGTTTACCATCTTTTGCTCTTCTAATGCTGTTTGACCTACTGAGTTCTCTCCAGCAGATTGTGTCTGGTTTCAGATTCCTGCTTTTATGTTTGCAGCAAGTCTCCAGATGGAGAACAATGTTGGTAACTGTGAGGTTATCCATCTTGAAGAAATAGATCAGATTTATTATTAAAATTATGAAAAAAATTCCTCATGAAGAGGGACTTGTGAGTGCTTGTCCATGAATCACAAAAGGTTGGTTTGCAGCTAATACAGGTGATCAAGAAGATAAATAGAGGTAAAATACAGGATTCTGTTGACACCATGGTTAAGTGAAAAAACACACAAACGTTAGAGAAACTCGGCAGGTCAAACAGGGCCTTTATGTAGCAAAGGTGAAGATACAGAACTAACATTTCAGGCTTAAGCCCTTCAGCAAGGTGTGGAGGAACATGAGAGATGTCCAAACAAAAGGGGGGAGGGGGTGGTGAGGGTGGGAGATGATAGGTGGAGAGGTGGGGGGGAGTGGGGAAGGAGGAGGATTCTAGGCTAGGTGGTGAGAGAAAGGGTGTAGGAACTGGAAAAACTAGGTAGAGGAGGAGAGGGGGTAAAGACAAGCTGATTAGTGGAATGGAGTGAACTCAATGTTCATGTCCTGGGGTTAGAGGGTGCTCAGATGAAAAATGAGGTGTTGTTCCTCCAATCTGCAGGTAGTCAGGGTGGGGTCGTGTGAAAGGCCATGGACAGACATGTGAGTTTGAGAGTGTGACTCAGAATTGATATGGTTGGCTAGGGGCAGGTCGCTTTTGTTGCGGATGGAGAGGAAGTGCTGGGCAAAGCTATCTCCTAATCTACGGCCAGTGTCTCTGATGTAGAGGCCACAGAGGGTGCACCAGATGCAGTAAATGAGTTCTTTGGAGATACAGGTGCTTCACCTGAAAGGTCTGTTTAGGACCTCAGACCATGGTGAAGGAGGTGTGGGTGCAGGTATTACACCTCCTACGACCACAGTGGAAGGTGCCGGGTGGGGGGGGGCGATGGGTGGGAAGAGTGCACAAGGGAATCACAGAGGAAGCGGTCCCTTCGGAAGGCTGAGAAGGGAGGAGAAGGAAAAATATGTCTGGTGATGGGGTCCTGTAATAAGTGCAGGAATTTCTGGTGGATAAATGGGATGTTGCCCTTTCATTGCTAGAGGGATTAAATATAAAAGCAGGAAAGTTCTGCTGCATCGGTTCAGGGTATTGGTGTGGCTACACCCGAGTACTGCATGCAGTTCTGGTCTCCTTAATTCAGAAAGAATATACAGTAAAATCCCTGTTATCCAGAATTCAAGCAACTGGAAAAAAAAATCACAAAAATAAATTGATAAAAAATACAGGTTTAAAATTGGTGCACCTCGTCATTAGTTCACCAATCATGCAACCTCAAGCAACCAGAAAATTCTCCTATCAGGCATCTACCAATCCCCATAGGTCCTGGATACCATGGGTTTTACTGTACTGCATTTTGAGTCGGTGCAGAGGAGGTTCATTCCAGAGATGGGGAGAGATTGAGCTGCCTGGGGTTGTACACACTGTAATTCAAAAGAATGAGAGGGAATCTTACAGAAACTCGAGAAACTATAAGATAGAGGCAGGAAAATTTGTTCCCTCTGACAGACAAAACTAGAACTAGGTACAGCCTCCTTCTTACCTTCTGCCATTGTTAGTTCTTTATACGAACTAAAATTGGCAACATGAACCAATCAGCCTTCTGCTTTGCTAGAAGTTTCCGCAGCTTTTATTCTTGAAGATGTAAGGACGATAACTGGACAATCACTTTTTTGTGACTCCTGTTTTTTCTGGAGATCCTCCAGTATTTTTGTGTTTTTACAAAATCACAGCATCTGTAGACTTTCGTGTTTCACATGATTTAAGTAATTCTCACCCGATTTCAAATCTTTTCAAGGGTTCAAACTTCAAGTTCATCTATCATCTGATTGCACAAGTACAACCTGACGAAACAACATTCTCTGGTCCTCGGTGCAAAACACGCAGACACATGGCCAGAGATAACACACAACAGACAAACAATATATATGCAGGACAAATAAATAAATATTATTTAATTAAAAAAACAGAGTTTTGGACTGTTTATACGAGGAGTTCGTTTAAGTGTTTAGCATTCTCACTGCCCATGGGAAGAAGCTGTTTCTCAGCCTGGTAGTGCTGGCTCCGATATTCCATCTTCTCCTTATCTATAAATTTTCCATGATGTCTACATTCATGTCATTGTGCTTCTGAATTTAAAGCCCAACATCACTGTAGCCTTCAGCTACATATATCTCATGACTGGAATTCCATCACTAAACTGCCCTGCATTCTCTCCCTATCTTTTCTGCTTTTAAATCAGATTTTAATCATGGACCAATGTCTCCCTGAGGCTCAATGTCAAATTTTGTTTGGCAACTGTCATTTAAATGGCTATATCTGTACATATTTTTGATGTTGTTAAGGAATTAATTCTCTGGTGGGTTATGCACTAGCTACACAGACACCTCTCACAAAGACTTTTAAATCAAGTCTACTCTGAAGGAGCGAAGGTTTTCTTTGTTCAAAATAGGATGAGATCCTGTAATCTCTTGTGAGGATGGGGTCAACAATGAAGCTGCCCCAATTCAATACTAACATGGCATCCAAGAACAGGATGGATACGAGACTTCCTAAGAACAAGTATTTGCTGAATTCTCAACCCAGCCCTACTGGAGCATGAATCAGCTTCAAAAAATGGATCTAAAGTCTGGATCCAGCAATCGTGAGCACCATTTGTGGTTGTTCAACCTTCAGAAATGCATCTGATCAGATGCCAGCTGTTCCTCCACTTTGCTTCTGTGCTGCATTGTTCAATGTGGGACAGCCATCCAGACATCAATGGGAAACTCGGGAACAGATGGCACCCTGCGGCCAACTGAGCTTTTTATGCAGACTCTCTGAGCCGCAGAATGCAAATCGGACTAAAATATTAATAGAAACTTTTGTTTGTTCCCCAATATGAGATGCATCGCCATTAGTGGATGGTTTGAATTTTTCATGCTCTTCAATTAACAGAGCTACAAAGTTTACAGTTCTGAAGTGTTCATGTCAAAAATTAATGAAATCAAAATAATTACAGTAGGTTTGTGTAATACAAGGTCTTTTCGAATGCAGCAATTAATATAACAAGGTGCCCTTATTTACATCATCTGTGCCCACTGCTAATTGCGCCTGATGGTTATCTGCTACTCAAGCAAATGCATTATCTTTGAGAGGAAGCCCCTCATCACTAATTACTTCCAGCATATCAACACCAGGCCATTTCCTCAAACAAGTACATCAATATTAAAGAGACCCTGAAATTCTCATTTGTGTTGTTTTGTGACTTATATTTTTCTACATGTTTCAGCAAGGTGCAAAATGTTAGGCAGGAGAGGGAAATCCTTCTTATTTCAGGCATCTGAAGCAGTTTCAGTCCAGTATTGCTCTAAGTATACATATCCTGAAGCTTGTCCTGCTCTTTCTAAAAAAGGTACACTGGGGTCAGGTGTGGTTATAAGTGTGATTCAGATTAAAATTCCTTCTACACTGTCCATCAAATACTCTATTGTAAGGGCTAATGCAGATTACATGGCAATGGGAAAAAAAAACTATCTGCACTACGCCATCAAGCATTCCCAACTTTCGAACACAAACAAAAACTCTCCTGTTCATGTCTGAAGAAAAGAGAAGTAAAGATCAAATGCTGAATAAAGCTTTACTGTATAATGAGTGATCAACCAGATTTGAATGGGTGCAGAACAGGGTATGTAATTGCTGAATAAAGCTACACTGACCCACAATCACATCTTAAGATTCTGATTTGACACTAAATAAATCTACATCTACGCTGACTCATCAAGTACCCTTTGCTCAGTCTTCTTCTTTGGCTTGGCTTCGCGGACAAAGATTTATGGAGGGGTAATATCCACGTCAGCTGCAGGCTCGTTTGTGGCTGACGTCCGATGCTGGACAGGCAGGCACGGTTGCAAGGGAAAATTGGTGGGTTGAGGTTGGGTTTTTCCTCCTTTGTCTTTTGTCAGTGAGGTGGGCTCTGCGGTCTTCTTCAAAGGAGGTTGCTGCCTGCCGAACTGTGAGGTGCCAAGATGCATGGTTTGAGGCGATATCAGCCCACTGGCGGTGGTCAATGTGGCAGGCACCAAGAGATTTCTTTAGGCGGTCCTTGTACCTCTTCTTTGGTGCACCTCTGTCACGGTGGCCAGTGGAGAGCTCACCATATAACATGATCTTGGGAAGATCAGTGCAGTAAAACACACAAATGCTGGAGAAACTCAGACAGTTTTTCACCGTCCATAGGAGACAAAGATATATTGCCGATGTTTTGGACCTGAGCCCTTCTTCAAGGAATAAGAACAAGGAATTTTGTTTATTCCTCGAAGAAGGGCTCAGGCCAAAAATGTCAGCAATATATCTTTGTCTTCTACGGATGCTGCGAGACTGGCCGAGTTCCTCTAGCAATTACTGTGCATTTTTATACAATCACAGCGTCTGCAGACTTTCATGTTTCACTCAGTACTGTACAGGTTGGACCCTGAATTATCCTGCCTCCATACCAACATATTAAGCATAGCCCAAGCAGGAAATAAATAAACAGAAGGGAAAGATTCCATTACACCTCTGTGATATTTCCCATGTTCACAATCTTGTGACCTTTCTTAGTGACTCCACAGGCTTGAGCTCAGCAGGAAACTGAAGTGAGACCATTAAGGAGGTGCATTAAAAAGCACTAATTAAATGATGACCTAGCTTGGCTGCTAATTTGTGATAGATGTGTGAGGGAACTGAGGGGGCCCCAGAATCTTAAGACATGGGGGTGGGGGTACAAAATAAAAAGTTGAGGAGGAGCTGGTTTCAATGCTACATGGAAAGAAGATTGATCAGGCCATGTAGCTAAATTTGGATGCAAATTCCAAAGGTTTGATTATTTTCCTTGGAATGATTAAGTACAGTGTAAATGAAATTAGATTGCTTCCAGAAGTTCCAGTTAAAGACTGTTTACAAAATTGTACACATATTGTTGCTGCTCCATAATTTTGAAGCAATTCAGCTATGTTCATCAATTCAGAAAAAAAAGCTCCTTGTCTATTTAATTAAGGAAGAAAATGCACATGATACCACATTGAAATTTGTCTGACGTCTAGTAGAAAACCTGACTACTATATCTCGGCCATACAGATAGTGCACTTGTCAAAACCTATTTGCTCTAAGCGTGTAGATGAACCTAGGCCAAATTATCAAAGGGGCTTTAATTCCAATGAGCATTTCCTTTCATGTCCAGGTAAGATCTCTCCTTGGGGGCACTGACATATGGGGTTCCCTCATCCCTCTCTGAGCTGTCATTCTCTGCATGTCAAGTGGGGCTGTAATCCAATTATCCATTAATGAGACAAATGCCCTGTAGCACCAGACCAATTTACCATTGTTCCATTCAGATTAAATTAATGGAGACTTTAAACACCTTTGTGGCAGGTACAGCACAGAAAAGGTTAAGTCCATTATGGCTTTCAAGAAGTAGCTTTTCAACTAGAGTTTGGATTGTTGAATGTACTCAGAAGGTACTTTCCAAGATAATTCCATTCCTTGATGAAGGGTTCAAGCCTGAAACATTGGTTATGCTTCTTTATCTATGCTATATAAAGTACACGGTTTGACTTACTGAGTTTTAAAAAAAATTTAGACATACAGCACGGTTACAGGCCATTTTGGCTCACGAGTCTGTGCCACCTAACTAACACCCCATTAACTCACACCCCCAGTACATTTTAAGAGGAAAGCGGAGCCCCCGGAGAAAACCCACATGGACACAGAGGGAATGTATTACTCCTTATAGACAGCGCGAGATTCGAACCCTGGTCCAGTCCTGATTGCTGGCGCTGTAAAGGCATTGCACCACCCAATTCTCCAGCACTGTGTTTTTACTTCATCCACAGTGTCTGCAGACTTTTGTGTTTTACTTCTTAATTTCCAGGATAAATTCAGTCATTTCTGGGGTTCCATGCTTCGACATCTACGAGCTGACATGAAAGAAATGTAAAAGACCGGTAGCCCTGCCGTAAAATGCGCTGGTACACTGCTTTATGATCTTCATGTGTTGCTACCATTGAAACACAATGGAGACAAGTCTGGAAGGAACTAGGGAGCCGGCTGGCGATTACAACCATTCCACAGATTACTCACAAACACTTCCCATGTCTGGCTCCTGCATTTAATGGGCTGAATGATCATTCAGCCTGAGGATGAATACAATCATTTGCATTACTAAATTACTGTGACAGCCAGAACTGGAATTAATACCTGAGAACTCTTGGAAGGCTGGTGAGGAATAATTACCAGAAGCAATGCAATGGCATGTTTTTAGATAACATTTTAGATTAAGGTGGAATTGTTTTATTACAGTTGCAGGTTAAGCATGCAAAAGTTCAAATGTAATACTTATCAATAATAGCATGCTTTTCCAAAAATTTGGCAGATTTTAAAATATTTTTGCAATAGGAAAAAGATGACTGAAATCCAGTCTTGATTTTACTATTTCCTTTCAGTGGAGGCATTTTTGCTCATCTCTAATGACCATTTATTGTATGGTGAGGGGTCTTTATATTAAAACTTTTGGTCTTTATGATGGCCATTCCCTACTGTGCTGTGAGAAAGGTGCCTCAGTATTTTGACCAAGTGATAAAGATAAAGGTTCTGTCATTGTCATGTAATACAGTACATTTAGAAAGTAACATACATGAAATTCTATGTCTGATGACAATGAGGCATCAATATTTTTCCAAGACAGCAACACGTGTGATTTGGAGAGGACACATGATGGCCTTCTCAGAGCTGCCCTTCTTCTACCATATAGTGAAGGATATAATACAGTGGAACCCCCTGGTATCCGCCACCTACAGGGATTGGTAGATGCTGGACATGCTTGAGGCTCACTCTGACAACGTCTAACTAATACAGCAGTATTAAGAATGAACAGTTTAAAAGGCAAAAGACAGTGCAAAATGTAAAGTTCACTTTACACTTTAATTATGTAAAGTTCACTTTACTCCACACTGTAAAGATTGTGTCTTCTCCGGGGCTCCAGTTTCCTCCCACAGTTCAAAATGTAACGGGGCTGTAAGTTAATGGGGTGTAAATTGGGCGGCACGGACCAGTGGGCCAAAATGGCCTGTTACTGTGCTGTATGTCTAAATGAAAAAAAATTCCCAAAACTTACAAAATTTATATTTAAATTTGAACTCCATTCACCAGCGCTGTAACAGTGTTGCACTAACCGCTACGCTAACTGTCCAACCATCATAATGAACCCTCCCCCAAGTTTACAGACAAAGCCTTACAAATATATTTAATAATATACTAATAAAGATAAAGCCTCTTACTAAGCAGGGGTAAGGAGTCATCCCAATGGCGAGCGGCATCAACCAGTTCTTCATCCTGGACGACCCCATTGCTGTTTCACACAACTTTAGTCCAACAGTGGCTACAAACAAAGCCCAACCAAGGCCCTCCCTCCAGTGGCTGAACTTTTGCTCCCATCTTCACCAAGGGTTTGGGAGTTACTTCAGGGAACTTTTACTTTTACAATTTTAAACTTTTTATTTCTATTTTTATTTACTGGTATTCTTATCTATTTACATTTCTAAAAATGTATTTATTTTTTGATTTTATTTTTACTAGTTGCTTGAGGTTGCCGGTTGGCTCGAAAGTCCTCCCAACAGCCGTGCTAGATTTATCCTAGAGAAAACGGCAATTTAAACTAGTGAAAGGTGCATCAGTGCATTCGTTTTGGGTGGGTTTGAACTGCATGAATATTACTGATCTACACTCATTCAAGTAATTAGAGTCTGTAATCTTACTTCAAACTTGTTAAGGCTAGAAAGGTTTGGAACAAGCTACAGAGACAAGCATCAGGCCCTGGTGGCATACCTGGCAAGGTACTGAAAATCTGTGCCATCCAACAAGGCGGGATGTTCACAGACATTTTCCATCCCACACTGCTGCAGGCAGAGGTACCCACCTGCTTCAAAAGGGCATCAAGCATCCCTATGCCCAAGGTGATCTGCCTCAATGACTGTTGTCCAGTAGCACTTGCATCTACTGTGATGAAATGCTTTGAGAGGTTGGTGATGGTCAGAATTAGCTTGAATCTAAGTAAAAATCTGGACCCACTGCAATTTGCCTACCATCACAATCACCCCACTCAGCCGTGAATCAACTAGAATACAGCAAAGTGTACTGCAGGGTACTTTTATCAACTATAACTCAGCTTTCAATGCTATCATAGCCTCAATGCTGCTCCAAATCCTGGATCTCTGCACCTCCTCTGCATCTGGAATCAGAAGACCACTGTCAGTATGAATCAGAAACAACATTTTCTCTTCACTGACAATCAACATATGCTCACTTCAAGGATGTGTGTTTACCCACTGCTCTACTTGCTATCTTTGGCTTGGCTTCGCGGACGAAGATTTATGGAGGGGGTAAAAAGTCCACGTCAGCTGCAGGCTCGTTTGTGGCTGACCAGTCCGATGCGGGACAGGCAGACACGATTGCAGCGGTTGCAGGGGAAAATTGGTGGGTTGGGGTTGGGTGTTGGGTTTTTCCTCCTTTGCCTTTTGTCAGTGAGGTGGGCTCTGCGGTCTTCTTCAAAGGAGGTTGCTGCCCGCCAAACTGTGAGGCGCCAAGATGCACGGTTTGAGGCGTTATCAGCCCACTGGCAGTGGTCAATGTGGCAGGCACCAAGAGATTTCTACTCTCTTGCTTGCTATACGCCTACTCTACTTGCTATACGCCTATGACTGTGTGGCTCCTTGATACAATTTAAAAGTCTTTTACGAAAAGTCTTTTACGAATTTGCCAATGACACCATGGTTGATAGCAGATAGCCATGAGGAAACATGCAGGAGGGAGATAGATCAGTTAGTTGAATGGTGCACTCAACATTAGCAAAATCAAGGAGCTGATCGTGGAAGGGAAAATCAGGAGACTATGAACCAGTCCTCATCGAGGGGTCAACAGTGGAAAGGGTTAAGAGCTTCAACATCTCGGAGAATCTGTCCTGGGGCCTCCATGTCGATGGAATCACTAAGAAGGCTCGCCAGCAGCTATACTTCATGAGGAGATTTCATATGTCACCAAAGACCTTTGCAAATTTCTCCAGGTGTTCTGTGGAGAACATTCTATCTGGTTGCATCACGGTCTGGTATGGGGGTGCTGATGTCCAGGACAAGAAGAAAATCTACAGAAAGTTGTAAACTCAGCCAGCACTATCACAGGCATCAGTCTCCACTCCATTGAGGACATCTACAAGAGGTAATGTCTTAACAAAGCAGCCTCTATCCTCAAGGCCCCTCACCACCAGGCCATGCCCTCTTCACACTGCTACCATCGGGAAGAAGGTTCAGGAGACTGAAGATGTACACCCAGAGGCACAACGACAGCTACTTCCTTCCGCCATCAAATTTCTAAATGTCTAATGAACCCCACCCCCGACTCTAACTCACTTTCTTTTATTTTTAATGTAGTTTAATAGCAATATTTGCACTCAAAGCAACAAATTCCATGACATGTTCATAACAATAAATTCCAATAAATCAGCGTCAGATCTACTCCAGATGTTGTGCACTTATAAATCTGTTCCATATGTCACTTTCTCATCGAATCATAAAATAGTTTTTAACATAAAAGAAGACAATTCAGTCCATCAACTCCACGTTACATCATTGTAGAGTAACCTAGTTGATCTAATTTTCTTGTTCTTCCCTAGATTTCTCGCAAACGTTTTCCTTTGGGAATTTTAGATGTAAAATTACTCTTTTTTTTTTAAAAGGCTTGATTGACTGTGTTCTCACCATCCTTACAAATTGAGTTTAAGATCACCAACCACACTCTACGTACAATAAGTTTTCATCACAAAACTGTATCTGTTCCCTTTCACTTTAATTTTCTGTCTCTCATCCTGAACCCCCCTATGCGAATGGTCCTTCTCTATTTATCCTCAGTGGCATCTCTATGGTTGATGTCACCCAGTGCTGTAACTCATGTTGTCATCAATAGCCACCCCCCCCCCCAACATTATTAACATTGAATTACCACATTATTAGTAATTGAGCCTATTTTTGATTTTCTCCTTCTTTCCCATTCATTCTCAAAAAAAGCTATTGCTTTAGGTTCACAAATACTAACGACTGCAACATTGTGGCTGAAACACCAGAAAATTTGACAAAAGCAGTGAATATACAAACACCAGCAGCAATGACAATAAATCGGGCGTGCTTGTAGCGGATGCAGACGAAACCACGTGATTGTAATTGGGTATTAACGACAGCTTTCACTGGAGAACGTTAGAAGGTTCAAAAAGCAAATGAGCATCGAGTTTTAGCCTTGTAGGAATACTGACACATGTAAGCTGAGTTTACAAAAAATTGTTGTTATAGCTAACTACAGGGGTATTTTATTAAAAAAATACAATTCTACTGAAACACTGCCCAAAATTTTTATAGACAGTCATTTTGGTGTCATCTCCTCCGATGTGTCACCCCCTAGTGATGCCAGTGTTTATCCTGTCTAAACCCAAGACAACTTTGCACAGCTTGTCAATTGTGACCTGCAAAAAAATTGTTCATAGATAATGCTACAGATTTTGAATGTCAAGGAGATGTGTTGTCCTTTTTTTTTATTGGAGATAATTTATTGTCAAACACAAAAAGAGCTCAAATTTTACTTGCAACTTTTGGTACCTCTTGGTACCATAAGGTGTAGTCTTAGGATCTTAGCTATTCACAATCAAGGTGAACTATTTGGATAAAAGTTTAATACACCAAATGTCTAAATGACTGGAACTTAGGAGATGAAGGCATTGATACTACAAAAAGATATGGACCTAGATTACAAGATGGGCACATGAAAGACGCACTCTCAGATTTACTATCAGAATACATACATGACATCACATCCAGCCCTGAGATTGTTTTTCCTGCAGGCGAGGCAGAACACCACTAAATGGTACTGCAAAAATAAACTGTACTCAACGTACACATGTAAACAAATAAAGAAATGCAAACAAACTGACTGTGCAATAGAAAGAAAAAATATCAGTAAAGTGCAAAAGTAAGAATGAGTTGAGAAGTCTGAAGGTGGTGGTGTAAATCTTATGGCACTTGTACCTCTTTCCTGATGGCAACAGCGAGAACAGAGCATGTGCTGGGTGGTATGGATCCTTGATGATTGCTGTGGGTCTCCGACGGCAGTGTTCCCTGTAGATGCTCTTGAATGGGGGAGGATTTTGCCTGTGATGTCCTAGGCTGTGTCCATTACCTTTTCCAGGGCTTTCCATTCAGGGCTGCGGGAATAAAAGTGAAGTTCTGCACTTTCATATGACTAGAAAATAAATACTTCTTGAGCCAAACGAGAAACTAGAACATGTTGTTGCATAAAGGAATTTTACAAGCTGGGTACAGGACATGCAGAACATAAACCTGCATGTGGAATTGACAACTGTCCTCATTTTAAACTGGCTCAAGCACCAACCCAAAATGTCGACTATCCTCTTGCCACCACAGATATGGCCTGATCAACTGATTCCTTCAGATTCTGCAGTCTTTGTGTCTCTCTCTTAAATCTATCCACTTTAGAATGAACACATTGAATACATACACATTTCATGCATAGATATACTTTGACACATGAAATACAAGTCAAGGTCAGTGTTAGAACAAGTCTAATCGGGGGCATTAGGGAAACGCTGGAGGGGGAGTGGACACAATCTGATGGTCAAAACTCGCTCAGCGAGGGGGTGGGTGATGGTGCCTACCTGCCATGAACCTCCTCCATGTGCCCCCGTCACACTTTCCCCTCCCTCTGACGTAACAGACAAATGCCCTCCTTATATTGCATGGAGACTAGTGATGCTGTGGGGGGGGGGGTGGTGCAATGCCCTCAGATGCCCCCCCCCCTTGGTAACGGCTGTGATACAAGTGATGCTCTGTAACTTTAGGTCTAGACTCCTCAATGCTGGTAAAGGGAGGACTCTAGACTTGCCTTTGCTTTGGCTGCACCAAGCCTCAGGGCACCTCTCAGCATGTACTCCTGCAGCCTGGAATTTGGCAGGCAGCAGCATTCCTGTTCCAACAGGAATTGAAAGCCTAACAGGTTTCGGGCAGACCAAAGTGCTTCATTCACAGAATTGATGGTCTTCCAGCAGTTCTGGATGTCTGACTCTGTGCAACAACCCGTAGATCAGAGTCCTCTGTCACGCTGCTGTTGGGGATGAACGATGACAAGGACGGCTGCATCCTTCTCCAAACACTCTCTGCGAATGTGCAGTCAGTAAAAAGGTGGGTGACTGTCTCCACTCTACTGCAGGGATTTTGAAGACTATGTGTGTTGTGGATGATGCCCCAGTTGTCCAGGAAGGATCTAACTAGGAGGGGTCCTTTCATCACCAGACTGGCCAAGTCCTGGTATTTGTTTGTGAGCCCTGGAGATTAGTTATTTTGACAGATTACAAGGACAATCTGCTCAGGGAACCACCCCAATGGGGCCAGGCCCATCCTTCTCAAAACCTGAGACAGGTCGAACTTCAGCACTTGGTGCTCCTTACCTTGGTTCCACACACAACCTGATGCAGCCACACACAAAGGTGGTCATCACGATAAGGGCCACGTTGGGTACGCTCTTGTCCCCATTGGCTGGCAACTTCTACACCGTAACCCTTTGAATCCTTTCCAATTTGGATCCCCAAGTGAACAATCTACTCTGGTGACTGCCCTGCAAGAGGTGTGGGCCACACCTGCAACATAAACAGCAGTACCGAGAGCACCTCACACTTGATGACCAGATTCTCCCTGTTATGGAGATGGAGCACCGCACCCACAGACCCAATTTCTGATAGACCTTTGCGATCCATTCCAACCAATTCTTGTTGCAATCCTCAGACCCTTCAGGTAGTCAGATCCCACACTGCGAGGCGACTGGTACGGGCTGTCTGGCGCTCGCCAGCTGATTGTCATCCCCTTAGCAGCTGCTTTCAGATGGCTGCATTCATGTGCTGGGTGGGGGGGAAGGAACCTCAGTACTTTCCGTTGATTATCCTTCCCGGAGGTGGGTTACAAAGTACATCTCAAGTGGCCTCCCAACAGTCATATATGGGCATAATATGTGGCTTTACATCAGGGATTTTGACCACCTAAGGGAGGGGGAGGAGGGGGAGGGAGGGGGAGGGGGAGGGAGGGGGAGGGGAGGGGGAGGGAGGGGGAGGGAGGGGGAGGGAGGGGGAGGGAGGGGAGGGAGGGGGAGGGAGGGGGAGGGAGGGGGAGGGAGGGGGAGGGAGGGGGAGGGAGGGGGAGGGAGGGGGAGGGAGGGGGAGGGAGGGGAGGGAGGGGGAGGGAGGGGGAGGGAGGGGAGGAGGGGGAGGGAGGGGAGGGAGGGGGGAGGGGAGGGAGGGGAGGGAGGGGGAGGGAGGGGGAGGGAGGGGAGGGAGGGGGAGGGAGGGGGAGGGAGGGGGAGGGAGGGGGAGGGAGGGGAGGGAGGGGGAGGGAGGGGGAGGGAGGGGGAGGGAGGGGGGGGAGGGGGAGGGAGGGGAGGGAGGGGGAGGGAGGGGAGGGAGGGGGAGGGAGGGGGAGGGAGGGGGAGGGAGGGGGAGGGAGGGGGAGGGAGGGGGAGGGAGGGGGAGGGAGGGGGAGGGAGGGGAGGGAGGGGGAGGGAGGGGGAGGGGAGGGTAGGGAGGGAGGGGAGTGAGGGGGAGGGACGTGAGGGGGAGGGGAGTGAGGGGGAGGGAGTGAGGGGGAGGGAGTGAGGGGGAGGGAGTGAGGGGGAGGGAGTGAGGGGGAGGGAGTGAGGGGAGGGAGTGAGGGGGAGGGAGTGAGGGGGAGGGAGTGAGGGGGAGGGAGTGAGGGGGAGGGAGTGAGGGGGAGGGAGTGAGGGGGAGGGAGTGAGGGGAGGAGTGAGGGGAGGGAGTGAGGGGGAGGGAGTGTAGGGTGAGGGAGTGAGGGGAGGGAGTGAGGGGAGGGAGTGAGAGGGAGGGAGTGAGAGGGAGGGAGTGAGAGGGAGGGAGTGAGAGGGAGGGAGTGAGAGGGAGGGAGTGAGAGGAGGGAGTGAGAGGGAGGGAGTGAGAGGGAGGGAGTGAGAGGGAGGGAGTGAGAGGGAGGGAGTGAGAGGGAGGGATGTGAGAGGGAGGGAGTGAGAGGAGGGACTTTGTTGAGGAGTGAGAGGGAGGGATGTGAGAGGGAGGGAGTGAGAGGGAGGAGTGAGAGGGAGGGAGTGAGAGGGAGGAGTGAGAGGGAGGGAGTGAGAGGGAGGAGTGAGAGGGAGGGAGTGAGAGGGAGGGAGTGAGAGGGAGGGAGTGAGAGGGAGGGAGTGAGAGGGAGGGAGTGAGAGGGAGGGAGTGAGAGGGAGGGAGTGAGAGGGAGGGAGTGAGAGGGAGGGAGTGAGAGGGAGGGAGTGAGAGGGAGGGAGTGAGAGGGAGGGAGTGAGAGGGAGGGAGTGAGAGGGAGGGAGTGAGAGGGAGGGAGTGAGAGGGAGGGAAGTGAGAGGGAGGGAGTGAGAGGGAGGGAGTGAGAGGGAGGGAGTGAGAGGGAGGGAGTGAGAGGGAGGGAGTGAGAGGGAGGAGTGAGAGGGAGGGAGTGAGAGGGAGGGAGTGAGAGGGAGGGAGTGAGAGGGAGGGAGTGAGAGGGAGGGAGTGAGAGGGAGGGAGTGAGAGGGAGGGAGTGAGAGGGAGGGAGTGAGAGGGAGGGAGTGAGAGGGAGGGAGTGAGAGGGAGGGAGTGAGAGGGAGGGAGTGAGAGGGAGGAGTGAGAGGGAGGGAGTAATGAGAGGGAGGGAGTGAGAGGGAGGGAGTGAGAGGGAGGGAGTGAGAGGGAGGGAGTGAGAGGGAGGGAGTGAGAGGGAGGGAGTGAGAGGGAGGGAGTGAGAGGGAGGGAGTGAGAGGGAGGGAGTGAGAGGGAGGGCTGAGAGGAGGGGAGAGTGAGAGGGAGGAGTGAGAGGGAGGAGAGTGAGAGGGAGGGAGTGAGAGGTAGGGAGTGAGAGGGAGGGAGTGAGTAGGGAGGGAGTGAGAGGGAGGGAGAGTGAGAGGAGTGGAGTGAGTGGAGTGAGTGGGGAGTGAGTGGAGTGAGTTGGGACTTTGAGTGGGAGTGAGTGGGAAGTGAGTGGGACGTGAGTGGGAGTGAGTGGGAGTGAGTGGGAGTGAGTGGGAGTGAGTGGGAGTGATGGGAGTGAGTGGGAGTGAGTGGGAGTGAGAGGGAGTGAGAGGGATGGAGTGAGTGAGGAGATGAGAGGGAGTGACGAGGGAGTGACGTGATGTGAGTGAGTGACGTGGGAAGTGAGTGTGGTGAGTGGAGAGTGACGTGAGGAGGGGAGGGAGTGAAGGGAGGGGGAGGGAGTGAGGAGGGGGAGGGAGTGAGGGAGGGGGAGGGATGTGAGGGAGGGGGCGGACGTGAGGGAGGTGGAGGAGTGAGGGAGGGGGAGGGAGTGAGGGAGAGGCGGGAGGGATGTGAGGAGGGAGTGAGAGGGAGTAGGGCGAGGTGAGTGAGAGGGAGTGAGAGGGAGTGAGTGGGAGTGAGTGAGTGAGTGGGAGTGATAGGGAGTGAGTGAGTGAGTGAGTGGGAGTGAGTGAGTGCGTGGGAGTGACGTGATGAGTGAGTGGGAGGGAATGAGTGAGTGGGAGTGAGAGACAGCGCCTTCCTACCGCACTCACTGTGTCTCTCACTCGAATCACGGCGTCCGCAGAATCCTGCGCCTCCCTCGCTCTATTTGAAAGGTCAGATTCACCTCGGAGAAGCGACGAGACCAGGACCGCCTTCAACTCGCTGTCAATGGGAGCCGAGAGTATTTAAAAGGACCAGGTGGAATTTAAACGTCGCTCTCCCATTGGCTGCGCCTTGGAACTGACAGCTCCATTCCCAATTGGCTGGTTGACCAAGAAATTGGAGCAACCCCATTGGGATGCAATGAATGATGGGGGATCCAAACCACCAATCAGCAGTCGAGGCGGAGGTTTTTAACCAGTCCTATGATTCAATCAGCCCCAATTGTGGAGACGAAGGAACTTTCGGCCAATGGGATGAGTGGGAGGGTCCGTAATTCACCGAATGAGCGATTGGGTTGCCGCAGAGTTGACCAATCAGCGAGGACTGAGGAAAAAGGCGCCAAGAACAGTTCTTGCAAGGGGGAGGTGGCGGTGGGGCGATCGCGGCGGTGCCGGCCATGGGCTCCCAGAACCTGGCCCTCCTGCTGGATATCGCCGCTCCGGAGCCGGGCCTGAACTCGGGCCCAGTGAGGCGGGCCGCGCTCCGGCTGCTGCTCCACTCGGCCTGTCGCTCCGGCTTCCGCGACGTGCGCTGGCCTTTAAACTCTTCGACTCGGCGACTGCTGCGCGGGGACGCGCGTCCCGGGCCGCGCCTTCGGGGAGCTGCGGCTCGAGCTGCTGCAGGAGCTGGAGGAGGCCGTGAGCCAGGGGTCGGGGCCGGGCCGGGGACGGGCAGCAGCGGCCGCCGCCGCCACCCAGACGGCGCTCATCGAAGCCTTGTCCGACTACCCGTGGGACCGGCCGGACCTGACGTCCCCGGCCAAGTGGCGCCGCGGGTCGGTGGCCGAGGAGCCGCAGCCCCGGCCCCGCAACGTCCTCTACCTGTTCGCCCGCTGCCCCCTCTCCCAGGCCGACCTGTGCGGCTTCTTGCAGCCCTCGGGCCCCGACTGCGGCCTCCAGCTGGTGGCAGAGGATCGTCCCGCCGGCGGCCCGGCTTA